>NC_141879.1:326402129-326703055 GCF_056163025.1 Triticum urartu
TAAGATTGTTGAGTAGCTCCATGCCATGTTCTTACTTGTCATGTTCAGTTCATGTACCATGTTGTTTTGCTGCTCCGAAGAGGGCTTCGTGATCTGAAATTTCAGACTAGTGTTAATTTCACTAAGTCTGGAATCTGTTTTGCATTTGCGTTTTTGCCATGCTTGTTTGAACCTCTTAATGGATGATTTGAGCGTGGCTCAGTGCTAGTCTTTTGTTAAGAATCTTGTGGGCATCCCTTCCATGTATTTTTTTGTCATGTTTGGTGGCTTTAGCATGTTCATTTCGTTGCATTTAGATGCCTACTTGCTGTAAATCGCAGACCGGTGTCATATTTTAAAACGCTTGCCATTTCCAAACCGTAACTCCGATTCCAATGATCTTTATATCGTTTTCAAGCAATTTCATCCCCTCTATCCAGTGGCACCCTTGTAATTCCAAGTTGAGGCCAGGTTCATGCATTTCCTGTCATATCTTGCATTTTGCATCCCGCATCGCATCCCGCATAACATATCATCATTTCATCTTGTTGCTTGGTCTTGCACGTGGTTGATTGTATCCTTGTTGCTTGTTTGTCTTGTTTGGGTAGAGCCGGGAGACGAGTTCGCTACCGAGGAGCCCGTTGAGTTTGCTTGTGAGGATCCAGTCAACTCTGACAACTGTGCAGGCAAGATGATCATACCCTCGAAATCACTACTATCTTTGCTATGCTAGTTTGCTCGCTCTTGCTATGCCAATGCTACGATGCCTACCTTTTGCTTGTCAGCCTCCTAATTGCCATGTCAACCTCTAACCCACCTTGTCCTAGCAAACCGTTGATTGGCTATGTTACCGCTTTGCTCAGCCCCTCTTATAGCGTTGCTAGTTGCAGGTGAAGTTTGGAGGCCGTTCCTTGTTGGAACATTTATTTACTTGTTGGGATATCATTATGTTGCTATGTTATCTTAATGCATCTATATACTTGGTAAAGGGTGGAAGGCTCGGCCTCTCGCCTAGTGTTTTGTTCCACTCTTGCCGCCCTAGTTTCCGTCATATCGGTGTTATGTTCCCGGAATTTGCGTTCCTTACGCGGTTGGGTTATAATGGGAACCCCTTGATAGTTCGCCTTGATTAAAGCTTTTCCAGCAATGCCCAACATTGGTCTTACCATTTTCCACCTAGCCTTTTCTTTCCCTTGGGTTCTGCAGACTCAAGGGTCATCTTATTTTACTCCCCCCGGGCCAGTGCTCCTCTGAGTGTTGGTCCAAACTAGAGCACCGTGCGGGGCCGTCCCTCGGCAACTTGGGTTACGTTGGCTCCCGTACGCTTAGCTTATCCGGTGTGCCCTGAGAACGAGATATGTGCAGCTCCTATCGGGATTTGTCAGCACAGCGGGTGGTGTTGCTGGTCTTGTTTTAACCTGTCGAAGTGTCTTGAGTTATCGAGATACCGAGTCTGATCGGAACGTCTTGGGAGGAGGTCTATTCCTTCGTTGACCGTGAGAGCTTGTCATGGGCTAAGTTGGGACTCCCCTGCAGGGATTGAACTTTCGAAAGCCGTGCCCGCGGTTATGGGCAGATGGGAATTTGTTAATGTCCGGTTGTAGATAACTTGAACCTTAAATAATTAAAATGAATCAACTGAGTGTGTTACCGTGATGGCCTCTTCTCGGCGGAGTCCGGGAAGTGGACACGGTGTTGGAGTTATGCTTGCGCAGGTTGTTCCTCTAGATTCTCGCTCGTGCTTTGCCTCCTCTTCTCGCTCTCTTTTGGCGTATAAGTTAGCCACCACACATGCTAGTCGCTTGCTGCAGCTCCACATATATTTGCCTTATCCATTCCTATAAGCTTAAATAGTCTTGATCGCGAGGGTGTGAGATTGCTGAGTCCATGTGGCTCACAGATACTATAATTCCAGATGCAGGACCAGGTGATTTCGCTCCAGGTGACGAGTACGAGCTCAAGTGGGAGTTCGACGAGGACTCTCAGCGTTATTATGTTTCATTTCCCGATGATCAGTAGTGGTGCCTAGTTGGGGTTTGATTCAGAGCCTTGTCGCGTGTTGGGTTTTCTTCTATTTTGGCGCCGTAGTCGGGCCATGAGTGTTTGCATGATGGATGTTATTTATGTACTATGATGTGACGTGGCGAGTGTAAGCCAACTATGTATCTTCCCCTTTTTATCATATATTACATGGGATGTTGTGATGATTTCCTAACTTGCGACATTGCTTTCAATTCGGTTATATCTCTAAGTCGTGCCTCGACACGTGGGAGCTATAGCCGCATCGAGGGCGTTACAACAGGCATGCATGCAAGCCGCCGTTCCCACAGTCCAGTCTGCATCAACTCGTCAGGACCACGTGAATTACCCAATAAAGCGCGCACAGGCCGCCGTCCCCCGCAGTCTGGTCTACATCAACATACGGTCGACTCGCCTGTCCGCACCGGCTTAGAACGCCATGATCGGCTCATCTTTCTGCTCCTATGGTCGATTCACCCGTGATGGATTTCAGTGATCATCAACTCCGCGGTGAATAGTTTCCGGCCTAACATATCAGGTGAAATCCATCCAGCATATATTTTATATTCTTTTCTTTGAAAGAGTAATTATTCTGCCTTGTAAGTTCTCCAATGCAGGACGGGGTTATTATAACATTGCGCTGTTGAAGGACTCATACCGGTTTATATCACGGTCAAATATGGAGAGCCTCAAGCCAACTCCTCGAGTAATCTTAAGACTCGGGGGCTACAATGACATGACTCGGGAACTCCGGGTCATTAGAGGGAATGATAACTCGGTTCCGGAGGACACCGCCATATTGATGAAAATTTAAAGGCCGTCAGAAAATTGTCGGTTCAAAATAAAGATTCCGGTTTAAAATCCGGTTCAAGAGAAATCTCTCTCCCGCAAAGCTTTGAAGCTCTCAAATCCGGTTTGAACATCCGGCTCAAGGTAAATTTGTCTCTTACAAAGCTTTTAAGCTCTCAAATCCGGTTCAAACATCTAGCTCAAGGACAATCTGTCTCCCACAAAGTTTTGAAGTTTTCAAATCTGGTTTAAAATTCTGGTTCAAAAAGAATTAATCTCTCGCAAGATTCGAGTTCTCAGAAAAATTAAAGGTTGCCAAAGGGAACTTGCTGCCATGATGCGCAGTTCAAACATGGGTATCCTGCTTTACGGCTTACCTTATTATGGTCACTTGGGGGCTTCCTGCTCATCGAGCATAGCTGTCGGTACCCTCTTGATCGACGCGATGCCAAAATTTATATGGTCACTTGGGGGCTTCCCGTTCAAACATAGGTCGTATTCTAACCAAAGAGAACATAGCTGTGGGTACCCTCTTGATCGGCACACTGCCAAGCTCACTAGGGGGCTTCTTGATCGTATTCGAATCATAGCTTAACCCCTTTTGGGTCCGACTTGGATCGTATTCGAATCAGGGTCGTTAACAACCTCTCAAGGTCATTTGGAGGCTTCCTGTTCAAACATAGGCCATATTCGAACCAAAGAGAACATAGCTGTCGGTACCCTTTTGATCAGCGCAACGCCAAAGCCACTGGGGGCTACATGATCGTATTTGAATCCGAGCTTAACCCCTTTGGAATGGTTTACTGATCGTATTCGAATCAAAAACCTTGATTTTTATTTGGTTTAAGTTTTTGCAAACAATCTTTGGTTTTGTCTTGAGACTCTTTTGTTCAGATCTAAGTATAAGTGTGGTTTCGTTTAAACCCGGCTTGGCTTTGGACGATAAGTCGCCAGCATGTGACAATCATCATATATTTGGAAATATTGGCTTCTAAGGATTGGGTAATCACCCTTATTGCATAGGTCATGTAAACCGGCAGTATAAATTCAATATCACAATGGTTATATGTGGGATCTTATGACCCGCCCCGCGGTAAACCGCCAAGGGATCTTGTGATCTACTTGTGTGCAGGATAAGACTACATTTGGGTGGTTACCCGCCCTGGCTTTTGACGTTAAGTCACCAGGGCATATGTTGTTTAAACTCTATGCAGGATTTACAGAGCTATGACTTACATAAATGATTAAGTTCCAGCCCATCGTCAAAGATTGAAATTGGTGTCTCAAAAGGGTTATCAATTCTTGATTTTCTCAAAGGCTATAAGCCGTCGGGTTATAAAAATTCCGGTTTACAATGGATGCGTATTAAATCGTCATCGGCCAAGAGCCGCCGGGTATTTAAACTCTGGGTTTACTTATCAACAGATGAGGTATTCAAAGTCGCTTTGGCGCAATGGCTATTATTTTATCAATGGATATGATTTGTTCTACAATGGAAAGAATAGTCCCGAGTCGCTGCAGGCTTACAACCCGGCACGTGGGGGCTACATTATTTAAATTGAGATTACATCAAATATGCAAGTCCCATGTCACTGCCAGCATGTACCATGGCACTTGGGGGCTAACGTAAAGTCATTTTTTGATCAACTTATTAAAGACCCGACTCATCCCATTGTAATGAGCCGGCCCTTGGGGGCTACCAATTGCTCCTGTCAAAAATTCAAGGTACACAAGCATGAGTCCAATATATTGAAAGATCTACTACTCAGTTGGTAGAATACAAAGCTCTTAACCTTATGGACATGGGTTCAAGCCCCATGGTGGAGATTACATCAAATGATGTTATTATCAATGAATTATATACAAAGTCCCAGCTCAGTATTATCTTACTGAGTCGGCCCTTGGGGGCTACACATTGCTGCTCAAGTCTACATGATTATATTTACAAAGTCCCTGCTCATTATTGCATAATGACCCGGCCCTTGGGGGCTACACTGGTTGAAATTTTTATGAGCATAAGGCAATTACAAGTTCCAGGTTGCTGCAAGCATGACAACCCGACACTTGGGGACTACAGGTGATATGCATATAAGGGAGGAATACTTCAAATTCTCAGTTTTGAGCAAATCAGGTATTATATTATTATAGGAGAAATCTGCAAAGTTTATGACCCGGCGTCATCATAAGATTAACCTGGCATCAGCAACAATTACATGACCCGACATCATTTGTTTATAACCCGACAATTTTGGCAATCATAAATCGGCAAGATCTACATCTTTAAGTTGGCTGAATATCAGTTGAATATTTCAAGACCAATATTTTTGTCAAATCAGAGCATTGAAGGCCAACTCAAATGGATTATTTCTTATAATATTTCTTTACGAGAGCCAATGTCAGCAAATGGATTATGAAGCTGGCCTATTGACCCGGATTTTTCAGGAGAAAATGTCAAGGACTTAAGGATGATCAGGTGCCAGCTTACAAGAATATTTAACCCAGAGCACAACCTATCAATTTTTTTCTTATGTTTATATTACAGATCAGTTTAACATGGATATATCCAAATTAAACTGGGGGCTAATGTCGGGGATATACCCCGTGGTGTAACCCGCCAGATGTATGACCCGGCTGGAGTGTGGCGACTCACTAGTGACCCGCCTGGAGCTTGGCGACTCAAGAGTGACCCGCTTGATCTTGGCGACTTATTAGTAACTCAGCGAGCGGGTCAGACGAAGGACAAGGCCCAAGGCCTAGTAGGCCGGCTCATGTATGGTGGGCCGGCTTAAGAGGAAAACAAAAGGAATATTCCCTTACAAAGGAAGCAAGACTAGGACTCCACTTGTAATAGAGTAATCCTAATCCTACTAGGACTAGTCATGTAACCCGCCCCTTCAACATATATAAGGAGGGGCAGGGTACCCCAAGAGGGGACAAGAAACAATCTCTAGGGCTAGACACAAAGGGGGAGCCGGCTTATGCGGCGACTCTCTCGTGATGATAATGAGACCTAGCCACAAACAGCATGTAGGGCTATTACCGGATGATGTTTCCCGGGGCCCGAAGCTGTCTAAATCCTTGTCTTGTGTTGCGTCTCTCGATTCCGCTCAACCCCTCTCAAGCTACCACATAGATGCGTTGGCCTCACGACTAAGTCCTGACACTAAGGACATGTGTCGTGACAATTCCACGACAGATATGGTATTTCTGCTTATTGTTGTCGCCGGCCCAATAGAAACGAGACTAGACTTTGGAGATCTCATGGTGCAGAGTCTCATGAAGGCTGTAGAAGCTCATGAGGAACAAGAGGAGGCTGGAGAGGGAGGAGTTGATGAGAATTGTCCGAGCCGCCTTTGACAACCACCTACCCTGCCATGGCTCAATGCGCGTTTGCAGCTTGGCCATAGTCAGACGCAAGTCAGCGACGGTAAGCCGAGAGTCTCTAATGGGCGTTCCCAAGTATGTCGTGGGGAAGGAGCCCAAGCGGCAATTGAGTCGGTTGGCAATGTTCAGGCACTCGGCCGGAGAGTAGCCCATCACCATCACATCACTCTTGTCAAAGTTGATCTTGAGGCCATGCATTTGTTGGAAGTAGAGGAGGAGGAACTTAAGATTAGAGATATCCGCTTCCGAGCCTTTGACCATGATGATGGTATCGTCGACGTACTAGAGAAGGGAGATCCTGGAGCCGTCGGCCAGGTGGGGGGTGATCCCACGAATATGGCCTGCAGCCTTAGACTTATCCAAGATGGCGCCAAGCGCGTCCACCACCATATTAAACAAGATGGGGAGAAGGGGTCACCTTGTCTAACCCCACAAAGGGTGGGGAAATAAGTGAAGGAAATATGCCCTAGAGGCAATAATAAAGTTGTTATTTATATTTCCTTATATCATGATAAATGTTTATTATTCATGCTAGAATTGTATTAACCGGAAACATAGTACATGTGTGAATACATAGACAAACAAAATGTCCTTAATATGCCTCTACTCGACTAGCTCGTTAATCAAAGATGGTTAAGTTTCCTGACCATAGACATGTGTTGTCATTTGATGAATGGGATCACATCATTAGAAGAATGATATGATGGACAAGACCCATCCGTTAGCTTAGCATAATGATCATTTAGTTTTATTGCTATTGCTTTCTTCATAACTTATACATGTTCCTCTGACTATGAGATTATGCAACTCCCGAATACCGGAGGAACACCTTGTGTGCTATAAAATGTCACAACGTAACTGGGTGATTATAAATATGCTCTACAGGTGTCTCCGAAGGTGTTTGTTGGGTTGGCATAGATCAAGATTAGGATTTGTCACTCCGTATATCAGAGAGGTATCTCTAGGCCCTCTCGGTAATGCACATCACTATAAGCCTTGCAAGCAATGTGACTAATGAGTTAGTTACAGGATGATGCATTATGGAACGAGTAAAGAGACTTGCCGGTAACGAGATTGAACTAGGTATTGAGATACCGACGATCGAATCTCGGACAAGTAACATACCGATGACAAAGGGAACAATGTATGTTGTTATGTGGTTTGACCGATAAAGATCTTCGTAGAATATGCAGGAGCCAATATGAGCATCCAGGTTCCGCTATTGGTTACTAACCGGAGACGTGTCTCGGTCATGTCTACATAGTTCTCGAACCCGTAGGGTCAGCATGCTTAAAGTTTGATGACGACCGGTATTATGAGTTTTTGTGTTTTGATGTACCGAAGGTAGTTCGGAGTCTCGGATATGATCACAGACATGACGAGGAGTCTCGAAATGGTCGAGAGGTGAAGATCGATATATTGGAAGGTTATATTCAGACACCGGAATGGTTCCGAAGTGTTTCGGGTATTTTTCGGAGTATCGGGAGGTTACCGGAACCCTCCGGAGAAGTAATGGGCCTTAATGGGCTTTTGGGGAAAGGAGAGAAGGGCCTCAAGGGGTGGCCGCACCCCCCCCCATGGCTGGTCCGAATTGGACTAGGAGGGGGTGCCCCCCCTCTTTCCTTCTCCCCTCTTCCTCCTTCCCTCCTCCTCCTAGTTGGAATAGGAAAGGGGGGGTGAATCCTACTTGGATCGGGAGTCCAAGTAGGACCCACCCTTTGGCGCACCCAACCTCCTCTTCCCCCTCCTTTATATACGTGGGAGGGGGGCACCCCAAAGACACACCAAGTCTTCTCTTAGCCGTGTGCGCGGTGCCCCCTCCACAATTACACACCTCGGTCATATCGTCGTAGTGCTTTGGCGAAGCCCTGCGCCGGTAACTTCATCATCACTGTCAACACGCCGTCATGCTGAGGGAACTCTCCCTCGTCCTCAACTAGATCAAGAGCTCGAGGAACATCATCATGTTGAACGTGTGCTGAATACGGAGGTGCCGTACGTTCGGTACTAGGATCGGTTGGATCGTGAAGACGTTCGACTACATCAACCACCTTACTAAACGCTTCCACTTTTGGTCTACGAGGGTATGTAGACACACTCCACCCTCTTGTTGCTATGCATATCCTAGATAGATCTTGCGTGATCATAGGATTTTTTTTTGAAATACTGCGTTCCCCAACAGTGGCATCCGAGCCAGGTCTATGCGTAGATGTTATATGCACGAGTAGAACACAAAGAGTTGTGGGCGATAATAATCATACTGCTTACCACCATCTTACTTGGATTCGGTGGTATTGTTGGATGAAGCGGCCCGGACCGACATTACATGACCGTGTTCATGAGACTGGTTCTACCGACGTGCTTCGCACACAGGTGGCTGGCGGGTGTCTGTTTCTCCAACTTTAGTTGAATCGAGTTTGACTACGGCCGGTCCTTGTTGAAGGTTAAAACAACACACTTGATGAAAAATCATTGTGGTTTTGATGCGTAGGTAAGAACAGTTCTTGCTAGAAGCCCGTAACAACCACGTAAAACTTGCAACAACAAAGTAGAGGACGTCTAACTTGTTTTTGTAGGGCATGTTGTGATGTGATATGGTCAAGACGTGATGAGATATAAATTGTTGTATGAGATGATCATGTTTTGTAGAAGTTATCGGCAATTGGCAGGAGCCTTATGGTTGTCGTTTTATTGTATGAAATGCAATCGCCATGTAATTGCTTTACTTTATCACTAAGCGGTAGCGATCATCGTGGAAGCAATAGTTGGCGAGATGACAACGATGCTACGATGGAGATCAAGGTGTCAAGCCGGTGATGATGGAGATCATGACGATGCTTTGGATATGGAGATCAAAGGCACAAGATGATGATGGCCATATCATGTCACATATTTTGATTGCATGTGATGTTTATCCTTTATGCATCTTATTTTGCTTAGTACGGCCGTAACATTATAAGATGATCCCTCACTAAATTTCAAGGTACAAGTGTTCTCCCTGAGTATGCACCGTTGCTACAGTGCATCGTGCCGAGACACCACATGATGATCGGGTGTGATAAGCTCAACGTTCACATACAACGGGTGCAAGCCAGTTTTGCACATGCAGAATACTCGGGTTAAACTTGACGAGCCTATCATATGCAGATATGGCCTCGGAACACTAAGACCGAAAGGTCGAACATGAATCATATAGTATATATGATCAACATAGTGATGTTCACCATTGAAAACTACTCCATCTCACGTGATGATCAGACATGGTTTAGTTGATATGGATCACGTGATCATTTAGATGACTAGAGGGATGTCTATCTAAGTGGGAGTTCTGAAGTAATATGATTAATTGAACTTTAATTTATCATGAACTTAGTACCTGATAGTATTTGCATGTCTATGTTGTTGTAGATCAATGGCCCGTGCTACCATTCCCTTGAATTTTAATGCGTTCCTAGAGAAAGCTAAGTTGAAAGATGACGGTAACAACTACACGGACTGGGTCCGTAACTTGAGGATTATCCTCATTGCCGCATAGATGAATTACGTCCTGAAAGCACCGCTAGGTGCAAGACCCGCTACAGGAGCAACTCTAGATGTTATGAACGTGTGGCAGAGCAAAGCTGATGACTACTCGATAGTTCAGTGTGCCATGATTTACGACTTAGAATCGGGACTTCAAAGATGTTTTAAACGTCATGGAGCATATGAGATGTTCCAGGAGTTGAAGTTAATATTTCAAGCAAATTCCCGAATTGAGAGATATGAAGTCTCCAATAAGTTCTATAGCTGCAAAATGGAGGAGAATAGTTCAGTCAGTGAACATATACTCAGAATGTCTGGGTACCACAACCACTTGACTCAACTGGGAGTTAATCTTCCTGATGACAGTGTCATTGACAGAGTTCTTCAATCACTGCCACCAAGATACAAAAGCTTCGTTATGAACTATAATATGCAAGGGATGGATAATACAATTCCCGAGCTATTCACAATGCTAAAGGCTGCAGAGGTAGAAATCAAGAAGGAGCATCAAGTGTTGATGGTTAACAAGACCACTAGTTTCAAGAAAAAGGGCAAAGGGAAGAAGGGGAACTTCAATAAGAATGGCAAGCAAGTTGCTGCTCAAGTGAAGAAGCCCAAGTCTGGACCTAAGCCTGAGACTGAGTGCTTCTACTACAAACAGACTGGTCACTGGAAGCGGAACTGCCCCAAGTATTTGGCGGATAAGAAGGATGGAAAGGTGAACAAAGGTATATGTGATATACATGTTATTGATGTGTACCTTACCAGAGCTCGAGTAGCGTCTGGGTATTTCATACTGGTTCTGTTACTCATATTTGCAACTCGAAATAGGGGCTACGGATTAAACGAAGATTGGCTAAGGACGAGGTGACAATGCGCATGGGAAATGGTTCCAAAGTTGATGTGATCGCCGTCGGCACGCTACCTCTACATCTACCATCGGGATTAGTTTTAGACCTAAATAATTGTTATTTGGTGCCAGCGTTGAGCATGAACATTATATCTGGATCTTGTTTGATGCGAGATGGTTATTCATTTAAATCAGAGAATAATGGTTGTTCTATTTATATGAGTAATATCTTTTATGGTCATACACCCTTGATGAGTGGTCTATTTTTGTTGAATCTCGATAGTAGTGACACACATATTCATAATATTGAAGCCAAAAGATGCAAGGTTAATAATGATAGTGCAACTTATTTGTGGCACTGCCGTTTAGGTCATATTGGTGTAAAGCGCATGAAGAAACTCCATGCTGATGGGATTTTGGAATCACTTGATTATGAATCACTTGATGCTTGCGAACCATGCCTCATAGGCAAGATGACCAAGACTCCATTCTTCGGAACAATGGAGCGAGCAACTGACTTGTTGGAAATAATACATACTATGTATGCGGTCCTATGAGTGTTGAGGCTCACGGCGGGTATCATTATTCTCTTACCTTCACAGATCATTTGAGCAGATATGGGTATATCTACTTGATTAAACATAAGTCTGAAACATTTGAAAAGTTCAAAGAATTTTAGAGTGAAGTAGAAAATCATCATAACAAGGAAATAAAGTTTCTACGATCTGATCGTGGAGGTGAATATTTGAGTTATGAGTTTGATCTTCATTTGAAGCAATGTGGAATAGTTTTGCAACTCACGCCACCTGGAACACCACAGCGTAATGGTGTGTCCGTACATCGTAACCGTACTTTATTAGATATGGTGCGATCTATGATGTCTCTTACTGATTTACCGCTATCGTTTTGGGGTTATGCTTTAGAGACGGCCGCATTCACGTTAAATAGGGCACCATCTAAATCCGTTGAGATGATACCATATGAACTGTGGTTTGGCAAGAAACCTAAGCTGTCATTTCTTAAAGTTTGGGGCTGCGATGATTATGTGAAAAAGCTTCAACCTGATAATCTCGAACCCAAATCGGAGAAGTGTGTCTTCATAGGATACCCAAAAGAAGCTGTTGGGTATACCTTCTATCATAGATCCGAAGGCAAGATCTTTGTTGCTAAGAATGGATCCTTTCTAGAGAAGGAGTTTCTCTCGAAAGAAGTGAGTGGGAGGAAAGTAGAACTTGAGGAGGTAATTATACCTTCTCCCGAATTGCAAAGTAGTTCATCACAAAAATTAGTTCTAGTGATTCCTACACCAATTAGTGAGGAAGCTAATGATGATGATCATGAAACTTCTGATCAAGTTACTACCGAACCTCGTAGGTTAACTAGAGTACGATCCGCACTAGAGTGGTACGATAATCCTGTTCTGGAGGTCATGTTACTTGACCATGACGAACCTATGAACTATGAGGAAGTGATGATGAGCCCAGATTCCATGAAATGGCTTGAGGCCATGAAGTCTGAGATGGGATCCATGTATGAGAACAAAGTGTGGACTTTGGTTGACTTGCCCGATGATCGGCAAGCCATAGAGAATAAATGGATCTTCAAGAAGAAGATTGACGCTGACGGTAATGTTACTGTCTTCAAAGCTCGACTTGTTGCAAAAGGTTTTTGACAAGTTCAAGGAGTTGACTATGATGAGACCTTCTCACCTTTAGCGATGCTTAAGTCTATCTGAATCATGTTAGCAATTGCCGCATTTTATGATTATGAAATTTGGCAAATGGATGTCAAAACTGCATTCCTTAATGGATATCTTAAAGAAGAGTTGTATATGATGCAACCAAAAGGTTTTGTCGATCCAAAAGGTGCTAACAAAGTGTGCAAGCTCCAGCGATCGGTTTATGGACTGGTGCAAGCCTCTCAGAGTTGGAATATACGCTTTGATAGTGTGATCAAAGCATATGGTTTTATACAGACTTTTGGAGAAGTCTGTATTTACAAGAAAGTGAGTGGGAGCTCTGTAGCATTTCTAATATTATATGTGGATGACATATTGTTGGTTGGAAATAATACAGAATTTCTGGATAGCATAAAAGGATACTTGAATAAGAATTTTTCAATGAAAGACCTTGGTGAAGCTGCTTATATATTGGGCATCAAGATCTATAGAGATAGATCAAGATGCTTAATTGGACTTTCACAAAGCACATACCTCGATAAAGTTTTGAAAAAGTTCAAAATGGATCAGTCAAAGAAAGGGTTCTTGCCTGTGTTACAAGGTGTGAAGTTGAGTCAGACTCAATGCCCGACCACTTACCTCAGCCATAGGTTCTATCATGTATGCAATGATGTGTACCAGACCTGATGTGTGCCTTGATATAAGTTTAGCAGGGAGGTACCAAAGTAATCCAGGAGTGGATCACTGGCCAACAGTCAAGAACATCCTGAAATACCTGAAAAAGACTAAGGATATGTTTCTCGTTTATGGAGGTGACAAAGAGCTCGTCGTAAATGGTTACGTCGATGCAAGCTTTGACACTGATCCGGATGACTCTAAGTCATAAACTGAATACGTGTTTATATTGAATGGTGGAGCTGTCAGTTGGTGCAGTTCCAAGCAGAGCGTCGTGGCGGGATCTACGTGTGAAGCGGAGTACATAGCTGCTTCGGAAGCAGCAAATGAAGGAGTCTGGATGAAGGAGTTCATATCCGATCTACGTGTAATACCTAGTGCATCGGGTCCAATGAACATCTTTTGTGACAATACTGGAGCAACTGCCTTGGCAAAGGAATCTAGATTTCACAAGAGAACTAAACACATCAAGAGATGCTTCAGTTCCATCTGCGATCAAGTCAAGGAGGGAGACATAGAGATTTGCAAGATACATACGGATCTGAATGTTGCAGACCCATTGACTAAGCTTCTCTCAAGAGAAAAACATGATCAACACCAAGACTCCATGGGTGTTAGAATCATTACTATGTAATCTAGATTAAAGACTCTAGTGCAAGTGGAAGACTGAAGGAAATATACCCTAGAGGCAATAATAAAGTTGTTATTTATATTTCCTTATATCATGATAAATTTATTATTCATGCTAGAATTGTATTAACTGGAAACTTTGTACATGTGTGAGTACATAGACAAACAGAATGCCCCTAGTATGCCTCTACTTGACTAGCTCGTTAATCAAAGATGGTTAAGTTTCCTGACTATAGACATGTGTTGTCATTTGATGAATGGGATCACATCATTAGGAGAATGATATGATGGACAAGATCCATTCGTTAGCTTAGCATAATGATCGTTTAGTTTTATTGCTATTGCTTTCTTCATAACTTATACATGTTCCTCTGACTATGAGATTATGCAACTCCCGAATACCGGAGGAACACCTTATGTGCTATCAAACTTCACAACGTAACTGGGTGATTATAAAGATGCTCTACAGGTCTCTGAAGGTGTTTGTTGGGTTGGCATAGATCAAGATTAGGATTTGTCACTCCGTATATCGGAGAGGTGTCTCTAGGCCCTCTAGGTAATGCACATCACTATAAGCCTTGCAAGCAATGTGACTAATAAGTTAGTTACGGGATGATGCATTATGGAATGAGTAAAGATACGTGCCGGTGACGAGATTGAACTAGGTATGATGATACCGATGATCGAATCTCGGGCAAGTAACATACCGATGACAAAGGGAATAACGTATGTTGTTATGCGGTTTGACCGATAAAGATCTTCATAGAATATGTAGGAACCAATATAGCATCCAGGTTCCACTATTGGTTATTGACCGGAGAAGTGTCTCGGTCATGTCTACATAGTTTTCGAACCCATAGGGTCCGCACGCTTAACGTTCGATGACGATTTGTATTATGAGTTATGTGATTTGATGACCGAAGTTTGTTTGGAGTCCCGGATGAGATCACGGACATGACAAGGAGTCTCCAAATGGTCGAGAGGTAAAGATCGATATATTGGAAGGTTATATTCGGACACCGGAATGGTTCCGAAGTATTTCAGGTATTTTCCAGAGTACCGGGAGGTTACCGGAACCCCCCCGGGGAAGTAATGGGCCTTAATGGGCTTTAGGGGAAAGGAGAGAAGTGCCTCAAGGGGTGGCTGCACCCCCCTTGGCTGGTCCGAATTGGACTAGGAGGGGGCAGCACCCCCCTCTTTCCTTCTCCCCTCTTCCTCCTTCCCTCCTTCTCCTAGTTGGATTAGGAAAGGGGGGGCGAATCCTACTTGGACCTGGAGTCCAAGTAGGACTCCCCCTTTGGCGCGCCCCCCTTGGGCCGGCCTCCTCTTCCCCCTCCTTTATATACGTGGGAGGGGGGCACCCCAAAGACACACCAAGTCTTCTCTTAGCCGTGTGCGGTGCCCCCTCCACAGTTACACACCCCGGTCATATCGCCGTAGTGCTTAGGGGAAGCCCTGCGCCGGTAACTTCATCATCACTGTCAACACGCCGTCGTGCTGACTGAACTCTCCCTCATCCTCAACTGGATCAAGAGCTCAAGGGACGTCATCGTGCTGAACGTGTGCTGAACACGGAGGTGCCGTACATTCGGTACTAGGATCGGTTGGATCGTGAAGTCGTATGACTACATCAACCGTGTTACTAAATGCTTCTGCTTTCGGTCTATGAGGATACATAGACACACTCTCCCCTCTCGTTGCTATGCACCTCCTAGATAGATCTTGCGTGATTGTAGGATTTTTTTGAAATACTACATTCCCCAAGAGTAAGTGCCGATCTCCCCATTGATGTTCACAGCAGTGCGACTGCAGGAAACCATCCGCATCACTCTGGTGATCCACCAGTCATCAAAGCCCTTCCGAAGCAGAACTTCCTGGAGGAAGGACCAACTAATAGTGTCGTACTCCTTATGGAAACCGATCGTCAGGAAAACCGCCCTGAGTTGTTTAGACCAGACCTCATGGAGGACTTCATGAAGGACTAGCACCCCATCCAGGATATAATGCCCTTGAATGATGGCGGACTGGTTGGGCTGGGTAATGTGGTCGGCAAGCAGGGTCACCCTATTGGCATACCCTTTCACCAGAATTCGGAAAATCACATTGATGACCGTGATCGGACGGAACTGGCAGATGTCGGAAGCCCTAGGTACCTTGGGGATGAGCGAAATGATCCCATAATTAAAGCGTCCGAGGTCGATGGACCCAACGTAGAACTCGTCGAAGATGGCCATGATCTCAGGCTTGATCACGTTCCGGAAGGTCTGGAATAATTTAGTCGGGAGGCCATCCGGGCCCGGAGCCGAGGTAGGGTTCATGCCTCTAATCGCAGCCCAAACCTCACCCTCAGAGAAGGGGGCCGTAAGGGCCGCGTTCTCTACATCGGAGACTAGCTGGAGGCCGGTCTAGCAATCATGGGCCAGAGAAAGGCCGCTCCGAGGAGCGGCGGAGAATAGGAAACTATAGAACCCATCGACATGGGCCCGAATGTCATAGGGGGACTGCTGGAGGGTCGCGCCATCCCAGAGGAGGGGGATGGTGTTGCGTCTATGGCGGCCATTCACAATGGCCTAAAAGTAGGTCGTGTTCGCATCACCCTTCAATACCCATTTCTGGGTGCCACGAAGATGCCAGTAGGACTCCTCATCAGAGTAGATGATGGAGAGTTGGTCTTCCAAGTCGTATCGAGAGAGCCACTCGTCGGGAGAGAGGCCGGTCGCGTCTGCACGAAGGTCTAGGGCCTGGATGGTGGTCAACAGGGCCTTCTTGCGCTCACGGAGGTCGCGCCCTAGGTTGGCGCCCCATCCCTTCATGAACTGCCGGCCACGCTTGGCACAGAATTGCCACGAGTCGATGGCCGAGGGGGGGGGCAGGGATGGGGGTGAGCACGAGCCTCCACCCAGCGAGCGCCGACCGCCGCCACGAAACTAGTTTGGGACAACCAGAATGTCTCAAACTGGAATCGAGGGGGGGGGATCGGCGGCCGCTCGTTGGTGGAGGACAGGAGGTGGGGCACGTGATCGGAGCCGATCCGGGTGATGGCTCGGAGGGAAGCTAGGGAGCAGCAGAGGTCCCATTCCGGGAGACTAGGACCCTGTCCAGGACGGACTGGGTCGGGGATGCCTAACGATTGGTCCAGGTAAACCTGGCACCAATCCTATCTATCTCGCGGAGACCAAGGTCAGCAATGCATTCATTAAACATTTGCATCCGCGCGAAGTTGACATTCAAATTGCTCTTGTCTTCCACGAATCAGAGGAGGTTAAAATCACCTCCAACCACCACCGGAAGAGAGGCAGCCGAAACCTTCCGGTGGAGCTTCTCGAGGAAGGAGGCAGACCTACTATGGTCAGCCGGGCTGTAGAGAATGGTGACCTCCCACTTGAAGTTAAGCGCTCGTTCGTAGAGTTCCATGCTAACATAGAACTGGTCCCGGTCCATGCTACCAACCTCGAAGGTGGCATCCTTCACACCTAAGAGGATGCCACCCGAATGGTCGGCGCTCCCACTAGAAGGGAGCCAATGCCAAGCGAAGAGGTGGGAGCTCAGAAGGTCGAGCTCCGGAAGAGAGAATTCCGTGCGCATGGTTTCTTGGATGGCGACAATGTCAATGTGTTCATCTCGCATGTACTCAATGGGTTGGCGGCGACGGCGATCATGATCGAAGCCGCGGATGTTCCAGAAGAGGGCACACATTAAAGAGCCATTGGGGGGCTCCTTGACCCCAGGACATGAGACGCGCTTTGGGCGCGGAGAGCGGCAGTACGAGAGTGCGTGTGACCACGGAGCTCGGCCGCAGCAATAGGAAGAAGGCCATCGGCGTGGCGAGGCTGCGCCGGGGTGGCGTCCTCCATAGAGGGCGGGGGAGTGGTAGGCATGAGCAGAGCCGCGCGGGCTTCCGCTAGTCTACCGTCGAGAATTTCGCAGGCCCGGATGGCCTTGATCTGGACTAATGGGGAGTAACCTCCCCCCTGAAGATGACCGCGGAGTCAGTCGCAACCTTCACTAGGTGACCAAGCGGAACCGACTCGAGGGCAGAGCAAGTAGCAGTAGAGTAGGGGACGACAGGGGTACATGGCTCCATATTCTGGGCATCAGCCCGGAGCTCTGGCCACTCGGGGATGGGCAGAGCGGGGCTACCATCCGGCCGGGCAACATCGAGCCGGGCGCTGTGGCGGGAGGCCATCACCGGGGAGGAGGCCGACCGTCCACGCCGTGAGTAGGCTGCAGACCGCGGAGGGGGAGGGGGAGTGGCCACCGGAGTGGTCACCCTCGACTCCCCGCCCGCATCCAGGGCCGACAGGGAGGGCGGCAGTGTCGTCAGCTCGGTACACCCCACACGCATCCAGGGCCGACAAGGAGGGCGGTAGTGTTGTCTGCTCGGTACACCCCAGGAGCAGAGGAGCAGGAGGTGCAGAGGGTGGATAAGCATCCGAAGCAGGGGGCGTAGGTGGCGGAGTAGCATCCGGCCGGGGGGGGTCACCTCCAGGGAGAGGTCCACGGTAGGGGGAGGCGGGGAGGCCGCAGGCGGGACCACAAACGGTACTAGGGCAAGGGCCAGGTCCGCCACGACCTCGGGTCCCGAGCTGGGTGGGCGGCGTGGAGGAGCCGGAGACACAGACAGGGGAGCCAGGGACACCGGTGCGGGAGCAGCAGGAGCCGGCGGAGGGCCGACCGGGGAGCGCGGGGAGGAAGCGGGGATGACCAACAGGCCGACACTAGAGGTGTCGCTCTCGCCTGAGGGTCTGGCCGGAGAGTCCGTAGATGCTGCAAGGGAGGCCATCAGAGGGGCCGAAGAGCTGAGCCCGACCTGCCGGCCCCCGTGCCCCGCGAAAGGCGCCTGAGGGTCAGGAGAGGGGGACCGGGAGCGGCTGTCATCCGAGGCCTGCTCATCATCTGAGCGGGAGGAGCGGCGACGGTGGCGGCCATGGTAATTCCCACCAGCACCGGTGTTACCTCCGGGGGGCCGTCGTCGAAGAAGCATGGGCGGCCCACGTGGTTGGGGGGCTCAGGAGCAATTCACAGGTCGAAGCCCTCGTCGTTGAAGAAGACCCGGATGATAGCACGCAGCTTGGAGGAGACCATACACTTGACCTTGACCCGGACCTCCTCCTCCTTGCGGAGGGAGAGCTCGTCCACCACGACCACCTTGCCAAGGATCCGAGACATCTGGCGAATGATGCACTCGGACCTCGCAATGTCTGGGAGGCCAACGATGAGGATCCAGGCCGTGTCCAGAACCGCCACCGCCTTAGGATCAAGAATCGGCTCGGAGATGTCGACGACGATCTTGTTGAGGGCGAGAGTGATCTGATCACTGCGGGTAGCGTAGCCGTGGCTGAGAGCATCGGGGAAGATCACGGAGAACACCATCTTGGAGGTCGGGGTGACCTGCCAGTCCCACTGATGGCGGTAAAGGTGGTTGAGCTCGGCCTCGATCATCTCAGGCAAGGACACACCATCTACCACTGTCACGATCGCCTGGAGGGAGGGAGTGGGAGGGGCGAGGTCAGGAAGCTCAATATGGAAGAAGCCCAGCCCCTCGATCCCGTGGCCGTTCATCCGGAGCTCGTCAGTCAAGGGCTTGTCGGGGCAAAGCAGAGCGGGGTGTCCCGGGTCCTTGCAAATGTAGCAGCATGGCGGGTTGGAGCGGTTGACTTGCACATGGCCGACCTCCCTACAGTTGAAGCATGGAGGCGAGGGGAGGCCGGAGATGGGCCCCAAAGCCGCGGCGGAACCCGCGGCCGCAACGGCCTGGGAGGCCGGCGCCCGGGACTGGCGGCGCTTCTTCTTGCGTCCTTGCCCCTGGCGGCCTCAGTTTGCACCGGCCCCGGCAGCCGAGCCGACTTGTGGAGCGGGGGCCGAGGCATGGGGAGGAACATACTTGCGTGGGGGCACGGCAGCCGGAGGGGCCACATGGCAGGGAGGGGAGGCGCGGGAGGAGCGGAGCGGAGAGGGGCTTCGGCCCCGGCGGCGCGCAGGGGAAGGCGAGTGGCGTCGGGCTGTCTGCCAATCGCCGGCGGCGGGAGGGAGGAGCGGGACGCCCCGTGATGGTTGGGGCGCCCAGGGGAGCGGCGGTCGTCCCGGCATGCCTCTCGGTCGCATAGCTCCCACTGGAGGTGATCCTCGTGACGGAGCGCATCAGGGGAGGGGCGGCGGGGGGGGGGGGATCCCGACGGTCCTCGTATCGGCGCTTGCGACGGGCTTCACCATCCTCCCACTCCTGGGTCATGGCCGGAGAAGGAAGGATGGGGGGAGGCCAAAAGTGGGAGGTGAGGCGGCGGCAAGAGGGGGAGTCGACGAAGGGGGGCGGGACGACGAGGATGAGGCGACGGCTATGGGGGAAGATGAAGGCACGGGGAAGCCACGGGGTGGCCAAATTCACCGTGCCTACGCGGTGGGCCTAGGGTATGCAGAAATGCCCGATGAGGGGGCCCGGCCGACCCGGTCCGACCCAGTAGAGGGGGGTGGAAGGGGGAGATGGGCCGTGACCCAGGATACCTCGGCCTGCCAGTGCATGGGCCTGCGAATGAGGGGAGGTGCATGCTCGGAGGGTTTCCCCTCAATGAGCCGTCGCCGCCACCATCATTGCCGGAGCAGGAGCGCTACGCAGGGCCGGCCAGAGCCACCTGGGGTGGGGGGGAGACCGGAATTGAAGAGCCGACGAGCCAAAAGCCGCGATAAACGGCCGGAATGGAGACTTGCGGAGGATGGGGGCTGGGGCACCAACGTCGAAGGTGGCAGGCGTCCGAGCGGTCGGGGGAGGGAGGACCGAGGGAGTCCTGGATTAAGGGGTCCTCGGGTGGTCGGGCTATGCGACATGGGCCGGACTGATGGGCTGTAAAGATACAAGATAAAAGACCTTCCCGTGTGTCCAGATGGGACCCTCCTTTGTGTGGATGGCAAGCTTGGCGTTCGGATGTGAAGATTCCTTTCTCTATAAACTGACTTTGTACAACCCTAGGCCCCTCCGGTGACTATATAAATCGAAGGGTTTAGTCTGTAGAGGAAATCATAATCACACAGGTTAGACATCTAGGGTTTAGCCATTACGGTCTCGAGGTAGATCAACTCTTGTAATCCTTGTATTCATCAAAATCAATGAAGCAGGAAGTAGGGTATTACCTCCATTAAGAGGGCCCGAACCTAGGTAAACATCGTGTCCCTGCCTCCTATTACCTTTGATCCACAGGCGCACAGTTCGGGACCCCCTACCCGAGATCGGCCGGTTTTGACACCGACATTGGTGCTTTCATTGAGAGTTCCTCTATGTTGTCCATAGAAGGATCGATGGCTCGCCTTGTCGTCAACGACAAAATCACCTCTGGAAGGGCCCTAGCTCCTGGGCAGATCTTCCAGCTCGGCAGTTTCACTATGGGCGCCCGCCCGGCCATTAAGCCCAAGGCGGTCTCTCAGATCGCTAAAAATCATTCCCCACATTGACCCCGAAAACATAGATAGAATGGATTCGGCAGATATCTCGTCCTTGAACAAACTACTAGATCACATCGCCGCCCTGGGGGTCACAACAAACTATGATCTGATTGGGTTTAAACCCGACCAGAGGGAAATTAGTTCCCACCTGTCACCCACCTGGTGATACTTGTGGAGGAGCAAGTTGAGGATACATCTCCTCCTATGCTAAGAACAAACTATGTTCGCATCCCCGATCCTGGCGAGCCGGATACCCATCTTCGGGAAGAGACCTTTCGTGATCCGAACATAGAACCATAAGTTGAGCCTAATAATTCCCATGACACTCCAGATCCTGGGCCGGTAACCTCAGAAATCTTTCAAATTCCGGATTCCACAGTGGGCCAGGGCTTGGATTTAAACCCACCTACCCACCACAAGCAATGCTCTCCAAGAAATTCCGGCCCCCCGGACATGTGCGACTTAATGTATGTATGACAGCAACCTCGGGAAACAGTCCATCACTTTTGGGCTAGATTCCTACTTGTTAAAAACAAGATTAAAGATTGCTGGGACGACGATGCGATATCAGTCTTTTACCGCAACTGTACAGACGAAGGGATCCTCAATGCCCTCAACTGACGCTACGTACTACACTTTGCAGATTTGGTACACATAGTACAGAAGTACCGCGCAATGGTAAGTGCCTGGAATGCCCAGACAGCTCGGTGGGAACCATCGGCCTTTAAGCCACCCACCGGTCGGGCAAAAAGGATGCACCCTCACAGGGCACCTGATCATCACTGCATGGACAAGAAAATCATTCCCTTAACGGGACACAGAACTGTCCTTGATGAATGGCTCGACAAGCCTTGTCAGATACACACGACGCCAACATCTGAACCAACACATAACCTTCGAGCATGTTGGATGCTCCGGCAGGTGGCTAAGAGTGGTGAAGCCATCCTCACCAACACTACCCCAGACAAGTACTCCCCAGAGAATAGTGATCTCAATGTGCTTACGATCTTCGAGACCTTTTCTTCAAACAATCGGCACAAAAGGGCGCTCCGCGACCTCACCGAAGTTAACCAAGTAGCCGCAGCCAATCCTTGGAATGACATGGCGATAACCTTAAATGCTACTGACAAACCATGGGCCCGATCAGTCCGAGCACCAGCCGCTCTAGTTCTGAACCCAATTGTGGACGACTTTCGGCTGACTAAAGTGCTCATGGATGGTGGTAGCGGATTAAACCTCATTTAAGAGGACACGCACGACAAAATGCAAATGGACAAGAGCCGCATCGAGCAGAGCAGTACAACCTTTTGAGGCATTATTCCTAGTCGAGAAGCACGATGTTCAGGAAAAATTAAACTTCTAGGTGGCGCCTTTCAACAGCGGATATCACGCCCTGTTGGGGCGAGATGCATTCACACGCTTTCAAGCTATACCTCATTACGGGTACATGAAGCTCAAAATGCCCGGGCCCAATGGAGTCATCACTATCTCTAGTGATCCGATCATAGCGCTCCGCGGTGAAAACAAAACCGCATCCCTGGCCCTTGAGGCACTATCCGAAGCCCTCATGGCCGAGGAGCTCACCGCTCTGCACTCCACAGTGGATAGAGACGACGTAATTCTCGATAAAAGGCCTAAATCCACTTCTTTCAAGCCAGTAGAAGAAGTAGTCAAATTCCAAGTCCACCCGACGGATCCTAATAAAACAGCAGCCATTGGAGCACAGCTGGATCCGATGGTCGATGCCACTCCAAGAGCATTCCTGCACGAGAATTGGGACATCTTCGCCTGGCACCCTTCGGATATGCCAGGAAACCCACGCAGACTGGCCGAACACATCCTCAACATAATAAAGGGGTTCCAGGTCCACTCGACGTAATTCAAGCCACGCAAGTAGACATTGCGGCGATTTTCCGAACCCAAGCGACAAGCTATGGGGGAGGAGCTAGGTGCTACCTCTTGAGCATGCGTTGGTTTTCCCTTGAAGAGGAAAGGGTGATGTAGCACAGTAGCGTAAGTATTTCCCTCAGTTTTTGAGAACCAAGGTATCAATACAGTAGGAGATAACATGCAAGTCACCTAGTACCTGCACAAAAATCCAAGAACCTCGCAACCAATGTGATAAAGGGGTTGTCAATCCCTTCAAGGTCACTCACGAAAGTGAGATCTGATAAAGATAATAAGATAAATATTTCTGGTATTTTTGTTGTATAGATTGCAAAATAGTAAACGAGATGCAATAATAAAAAGAGATGCAATATAATAAGGAAGAGACCCGGGGGCCATAGGTTTCACTAGTGGCTTCTCTCATGATAGCAAGTATTACGGTGGGTGAACAAATTACTGCCAAGCAATTGATAGAAAAGCACATAGTTATGAGAATATCTAGGCATGATCATGAACATAGGCATCACGTCCGTGTCAAGTAGACCGAAACGATTCTGCATCTACTACTATTACTCCACACATCGACCGCTATCCAACATGCATCTAGAGTATTAAGTTCATAAGAACAGAGTAAGCAAGATGACATGATGTAGAGGGATAAACTCAAGAAATATGATATAAATCCCATCTTTTTATCCTCGATGGCAACAATACAATATGTGCCTTGGTGCCCCTGCTGTCACTGGGAAAGGACACCGCAAGATTGAACCCAAAGCTAAGCACTTCTCCCATTGCAAGAAAGATCAATCTAGTAGGCCAAACTAAACCGATAATTTGAAGAGACTTGTAAAGATATCAAATCATGCATATAAGAATTCAGAGAAGAACCAAATATTGTTCATAGATAATCTTGATCATAAACCCACAATTCATCGGATCTCGGCAAACACACCACAAAATGTATTACATTGAATAGATCTCCAAGAACATCGACGAGAGCTTTGTATTGAGAACCAAAGAGAGGGAAGAAGAAATCTAGCTAATAACTATGGACCCGGAGGTCTGTGGTAAACTACTCACACATCATCAGAGAGGCTATGGTGTTGATGTAGAAGCCCTCCATGATCGAATCCCCCTCCGGCAGATCACCGGAAAAGGCCCCAAGATGGGATCTCACGGGTACAGAAGGTTGCGGTGGTGGAAAAGTGGTTTCATGGCTCTCCTGGATGTTTTCAGAGTATAAGAGTATATATAGGCAAAAGAAGTAGGTCGGTGGAGCTACGAGGGGCCCACGAGGGTGGGGGCGCGCCTACCCCCTGGGCGCGCCCTCCTGCCTCATGGCCGCCTTGTTGTGTCTCTGATTTCCACTCCAAGTCTCCTGGATGACGTTTGTTCCAAGAAAGATCCTCGCGAAGGTTTCGTTCCGTTTGGATTCCGTTTGATATTCCTTTTCTGCAAAACACTGAAATAGGAAAAAACAACAATTTGCACTGGGCCTTCGGTTAATAGGTTAGTCCCAAAAATAATATAAAAGTGCATATTAAAGCCCATTAAACATCCAAAATAGATAATATAATAGCCGTGAACAATCAAAAATTATAGATACAATGGAGACGTATCATCATCCCCAAGCTTAATTCCTGCTCGTCCTCGAGTAGGTAAATGATAAAAAACAGAATTTTTGATGTGGAATGCTACCTAACATAATTTTAAATGTAATATTCTTTATTGTGGCATGAATGTTCAGATCCGAAAGATTCAAGACAATGTTTAATATTGACATAAAAATAATAATACTTCAAGCATACTAACCAAGCAATTATGTCTTCTCAAAATAACATAGCCAAAGAAAGCTCGTCCCTACAAAATCATATAGCCTGGGCATGCTTCATTTCATCACAAAAAATGCTCTCATCATGCACAACCCCGATGACAATCCAAGCAATTGTTTCATACTTTAGTATTCTCAAACTTTTTCAACTTTCACGCAATATATGAGCGCGAGCCATGGACATAGCATTATGGGTGGAATAGAATATGATGATGGAGGTTGTGTGGAGAAGACAAAAAAGGAGAAAGTCTCACATTGACGTGGCTAATCAACGGGCTATGGAGATGCCCATCAATTGATGTCAATGCAAGGAGTAGGGATTACCATGCAAAGGATGCACTAGAGCTATAAATGTATGAAAGCTCAACAAAAGAAACTAAGTGGGTGTGCATCCAACTCGCTTGCTCACGAAGACCTAGGGCATTTTGAGGAAGCCCATCATTGGAATATACAAGACAAGTTCTTTAATGAAAAATTCCCACTAGTATATGAAAGTGACAAAATAGGAGACTCTCTATTTATGAAGATCATGCTGCTACTTTGAAGCACAAGTGTGGAAAAAGGATAGTAACATTGTCCCTTGTCTCTTTTTCTCTCATTTTTTGGTGGGCTTCTTTGGCCTCTCTTTTTTATTTGGGCTTCTTTTGCCTCTCTTTTTTTTTCCGTCCGGAGTCTCATCCCGACTTATGGGGGAATCATAGTCTCCATCATCCTTTACTCACATGGGACAATGCTCTAATAATGGAGATCATCACACTTTTATTTACTTACACTCAAGGATTACAACTCAATACTTAGAAAAAAATATGACTCTATATGAATGCCTCCGGCGGTGTACCGGGATATGCAATGAATCAAGAGTGACATGTATGAAAAATGAATGGTGGCCTTGCCACAAATATGATGTCAACCACATGATCATGCAAGGCAATATGACAATGATGGAGTGTGTCATAATAAACAGAACTGTGGAAAGTTGCACGGCAATATATCTCGGAATGGCTATGGAAATGCCGTAATAGGTAGGTATGGTGGCTGTTTTGAGGAAGATATAAGGAGGCTTATGTGTGATATAGCGTATCATATCACGGGGTTTGGATGCACCGGTGAAGTTTGCACCAACTCTCGAGGTGAGAAAGGGCAATGCACGATACTGAAGAGGCTAGCAATGATGGAAGGGTAAGAGTGCATATAATCCATGGACTCAACATTAGTCATAAAGAACTTACATACTTATTGCAAAAATCTACAAGTCATCAAACCCAAAGCACTACGTGCATGTTCCTAGGGGAATAGATTGGTAGGAAAAGACCATCGCTCGTCCCCAACCGCCACTCATAAGGAAAGCAATCAAAGAACACCTCATGCTTCAAATTTGTCACACAACGGTTACCATACATGCATGCTACAGGACTTGCAAACCTCAACACAAGTATTTCACAATTACTCAACTAGCAGGACTCTAATATTACCATCTTTATATCTCAAAACAATTATCAAGTATCCAACTTCTCATAGTATTTAATGCACTCTATATGAAAGTTTTTATTATACCCATCTTGGATGCCTATCATATCAGGACTAATTTTATAGCCAAAGAAAATTACCATGCTGTTCTAAAAGACTCTCAAAATAATATAAGTGAAGCATGATAGATCAATAATTTCTATAAAATAAAACCACCACAGTGCTCTAAAAGATATAAGTGAAGCACTAGAGCAGAATTATCTAGCTCAAAAGATATAAGTGAAGCACATAGAGTATTATAATAAATTCTGATTCATGTGTGTGTCTCCAAAAGGTGTGTACAGCAAGGATGATTGTGGTAAACTAAAAAGGAAAGACTCAAATCATACAAGACTCTCCAAGCAAAACACATATCATGTGGTGAATAAAAATATAGCCTCAAGTAAAGTTACCGATAGACGAAGACGAAAGAGGGGATGCCTTCCGGGGCATCTCCAAGCTTAGGCTCTTGCCACTCCTTGTTCCAAAATCCATCAACTCTTTACCAAAAACTTGAAAACTTCACAACACAGAACTCAACAGAAAATCTCACGAGCTCCATTAGTATAAGAAAACAAACCACCACTTTAATGTACTGTAATTAACTCATTCTTTATTTATACTGGTGTTCAACCTACTGTATTCCAACTTATCTATGGTTCATACCCCCGATACTAACCATGGATTCATCAAAATAAGCAAACAACACATGAAAAACAGAATCTGTCAAAACAGAACAGTTTGTAGCAATCTGGAGGTTTCGAATACTTATGTAACTCCAAAAATTCTGAAAAATTAGGACGTCCTAAATAATTTGTATATTGATCTACTGCGGTTGTAATTGGTATTTTATCACTCTCTGGTAAAAAACAAAAATTATTCTCATGAGCGCATACTTTCTGTTTTTTTCAGCAAGATCAAACAACAATCACCCAAGAAGATCCTAAAGGCTTTACTTGGCACAAACACTAATTAAAACAAAAAAACACAATCATAACAGAGGCTAGATAAATTATTTATTACTATACAGGAACACAAAGTAAAGAAAAAAATAAAATTGGGTTGCCTCCCAACAAGCGCTATCGTTTAACGCCCCTAGCTAGGCATAAAAACAAGAATAGATCTAGGTATTATCATGTTTGGTATGCAATCCATATGTGGCGCTCATAATAGATTCATAAGGTAATTTAATTTTGTTTCTAGGAAAGTGTTCCATGCCTTTCCTTAACGGAAATTGGAATCTAATATTTCCTTCTTTCATGTCAATAATTGCACCAATCGTTCTAAGGAAAGGTCTAGCAAGAATAATAGGACATGTAGGATTGCAGTCTATATCAAGAACAATGAAATCTGCGGGCACATAATTCCTATTTGCAATAATAAGACCATCATTAATCCTTCCCATAGGTTTCTTAATGGTGGAATCATCAAGATGCAAATTTAAAGAACAATCATCAAATTCACGGAAACCTAGCACATCACACAAAGTTTTGGGAATCGTAGAAACACTAGCACCCAAATCACATAAAGCATAACATTCATGATATTTAATCTTAATTTTAATAGTAGGTTCCCACTCATCATAAAGTTTTCTAGGAATAGAAACTTCTAATTCAAGCTTTTCTTCATAAGATTGCATTAAATGATCAACGATATGTTTAGTAAAGGCCTTATTTTGATCATAAGCAGGAGGAGAATTTAACACAGATTGCAACAAGGAAATACAATCTATCAAAGAGGAATTATCATAATTAAATTCCTTGAAATCCAAAATAGTGGGTTCATTGCTATGTAAAGTTTTGACCTCTTCAATCCCACTTTTATTAATTCTAGCATCAAGATCTAAAAACTCCGAATCACTGGGACGCCTTTTAATTAAAGTTGACTCATCTGAAGTCCCATCTTTATCAAGATTCATAATGGAAAACAAAGATTTAATAGGAGACACATCAATCACTTTTATATCTTCATCATTATTATCATGAAAACTAGAAGAACACGCTGTCACAAAGCAATCTTTTTTAGCACGCATCCTAGTGGTTCTTTCTTTGCACTCATCAATAGAAATTCTCATGGCTTTGAGAGACTCATTGATGTCATGCTTAGGTGGAATAGATCTAAGTTTCAAAGAATCAACATCAAGAGCAATTCTATCCACGTTCCTAGACAACTCATCAATCTTAGGCAATTTTTCTTCAAGCAAAGCATTGAAATTCTTTTGCGAATTCATAAATTCTTTAACACTAGTCTCAAAATCAGAGGGCATCTTATTAAAATTTCCATAAGAGTTGTTGTAGGAATTACCATAATTATTAGAGGAATTACTAGGGAACAGCCTAGAATTAAAGTTTCCTCTATACGCGTTATTACCAAAGTTGTTCCTACCAACAAAATTCACATCTACAGATTCATTATTGTCAATCAAAGTGGACAAAGGCATATCATTAGGATCATAAGGAACACTCTTATTAGCAAACAATTTCATAAGTTCATCCATCTTTCCACTCAAAACATTAATCTCTTCAATAGCATGAATTTTTTTACTAGTGGATCTTTCGGTATGCCATTGAGAATAATTAACCATAATATTATCTAGGAGTTCACTAGCTTCTCCTAAAGTGATTTCCATAAAAGTGCCTCCCGCGGCCGAATCTAAAAGATTTCTAGAAGCAAAATTCAATCCAGCATAAAAATTCTGTATAATCATCCATAAATTCAAACAATGTGTAGGGAAATTACGTATCGTTAATTTCATCCTCTCCCAAGCTTGTGCAACATGCTCATGATCAAGTTGCTTAAAATTCATAATATCGTTTCTAAGAGAGATGATCTTAGCGGGAGGAAAATACTTAGAGATAAAAACATCTTTGCACTTATTCCATGAATCAATACTATTTTTAGGCAAAGAAGAGAACCAAGTTTTAGCACGATCTCTAAGCGAAAACGGAAATAGCTTCAATTTAACAATATCATTATCCACATCTTTCTTCTTTTGCATATCGCACAAATCAACAAAGTTGTTTAGATGGGTAGCAGCATCTTCACTAGGAAGGCCAGAAAATTGATCTTTCATGACAAGATTCAACAAAGCAGCATTAATTTCACAAGATTTAGCATCGGTAATAGGAGCAATCAGAGTGCTAATAAAATCATTGTTGCTGGTATTGGAAAGTCACATAATTTAGTATTATCTTGAGCCATCTTGACAAACAATCAATCCAACATACAAGCACACAAGAAGCGAGCAAAAAGAGACGAACGAAAAAGGACGAATAAAACGACAAAGGTGAAGTGGGGGAGAGGAAATTGAGAGGCAAATGGCAAATAATGTAATGCGAGGGATAAGAGTTTGTGATGGGTACTTGGTATGTCTTGACTTGAGCGTAGATCTTCCCGGCAACAGCGCCAGAAATCCTTCTTGCTACCTCTTGAGCATGCGTTGGTTTTCCCTTGAAGAGGAAAGGGTGATGCAGCAAAGTAGCATAAGTATTTCCCTCAGCTTTTGAGAACCAAGGTATCAATCCAGTAGGAGATAACACGCAAGTCACCTTGTACCTGCACAAACAATCAAGAACCTCACAACCAACGCGATAAAAGGGGTTGTCAAACCCTTCACGACCACTTACAAAGTGAGATCTGATAAAGATAATAAGATAAATATTTTTGGTATTTTTGTTGTATAGATTGCAAAATAGTAAACGAGATGCGATAATAAAAAGAGATGCAATATAATAAGGAAGAGACTCGGGGGCCGTAGGTTTCACTAGTGGCTTCTCTCATGATAGCAAGTATTACAGTGGGTGAACAAATTACTGCCGAGCAATTGATAGAAAAGCGCATAGTTATGAGAATATCTAGGCATGATCATGAACATAGGCATCACGTCCGTGTCAAGTAGACCGAAACGATTCTGCATCTACTACTATTACTCCACATATCGACCGCCATCCAGCATGCATCTAGAGTATTAAGTTCATAAGAACAGAGTAGCGCATTAGGCAAGATGACATGATGTAGAGGGATAAACTCAAGCAATATGATATAAATCCCATCTTTTTATCCTCGATGGCAACAATACAATACGTGCCTTGCTGCCCCTGCTGTCACTGGGAAAGGACACCGCAAGATTGAACCCAAAGCTAAGCTCTTCTCCCATTGCAAGAAAGATCAATCTAGTAGGCCAAACTAAACCTATAATTCGAAGAGACTTGCAAAGATATCAAATCATGCATATAAGAATTCAGAGAAGAACCAAATATTGTTCATAGATAATCTTGATCAAACCCATACTTCATCGGATCTCGGCAAACACACCGCAAGAAGTATTACATCGAATAGATCTCCAAGAACATCGAGGAGAACTTTGTATTGAGAACCAAAGAGAGAGAAGAAGCCATCTAGCTAATAACTATGGACCCGAAGGTCTGTGGTAAACTACTCACACATCATCAGAGAGGCTATGGTGTTGATGTAGAAGCCCTCCGTGATCGAATCCCCCTCCGGCAGATCGCCGGAAAAGGCCCCAAGATGGGATCTCACTGGTACAGAAGGTTGCGGCATTGCAAAAGTGGTTTCGTGGCTCTCCTGTATGCTTTCAGGGTATAAGAGTCTATATAGGCGAAAGAAGTAGGTCGGTGGAGCTACGAGGGGCCCACGAGGGTGGGGTGGGGGCGCCTACCCCCTGGGTGCGCCGTCCTTCCTCGTGGCCGCCTCGTTGCGTCTCTGAATTCCACTCCAAGTCTCCTAGATGACGTTTGTTCCAAGAAAGATCCTCACGAAGTTTTTGTTCTGTTTGGATTCCGTTTGATATTTCTTTTCTGCGAAACACTGAAATAGGCAAAAAAACAACAATTTACACTGGGCCTCCGGTTAATAGGTTAGTCCCAAAAATAATATAAAAGTGCATATTAAAGCCCATTAAACATCCAAAACAGATAATATAATAGCATGGAACAATCAAAAATTATAGATATGTTGGAGATGAATCACTAGCCAAACTACTTGAAGCCGGGTTTATTCGAGAGATAAAACACCCTGATTGGCTAGCAAACCTGGTCAAAGGACAAATCCTGGCGCCGTTGTGTTGATTTCAAAGACCTTAATAAAGCCTGCCCTAAGGACCCCTTCCCACTGCCCCGCATTGACCAGATCATCGATGAAATCGCAGGACAAGATTCATTATGTTTCCTCGATGCATACTCTAGATACCATCAAATTAAGATGAAGGAATCAGATCAAGCCGCAACAACATTCATTACCCCGTATGTGCCTTTCTGCTTCAACACTATGCCTTTTGGACTCATAAACGCCGGTGCCACCTACCAACGCATGATTCAAACATGCCTGGAAAAACAAATTGGCAAGACGGTGGAGGCATACGTAGATGATGTAGTCATAAAAACTAAACATGTTGAATCATTGGTGGACGACTTACGTCTTACATTCGACAACCTTCGAACATATGACATACTGCTCAATCCGGAAAAATGCGTTTTCGGCGTTTCGGTCGGAAAGCTGCTCGGGTTCATCGTTTCCAATAGAGGAATCTAAGCAAACCCGGCCAAAATCCGAGCCTTGTCACAGTTGGCAATTCAAACAGACCTAAAGCAGGTCTAGAAACTAGCTGGTGCGTGGCAGCCTTGAGCCGCTTTATCTCCATATTAGGAGAGAAGGCGCTGCTGCTATATCACCTGCTTTGACGTACCGACCACATTGATTGGACGAACGCGGCAACAGCTGGGTTGGAAGAAATAAAAGCTATACTAGCAAACAACCCAGTCCTTGCCGCGCCTAACATCGGCGAACCCATGCTACTATACATATCTGCAACTCACCAGGTGGTGAGCGCGGTACTCGTTGAACAAGAGGAAGAGGGACATAAATTCCCACTCCAAAAACTCATATACTACGTATCGACGGTTCTCACACCATGTAAATCCCGGTACCCGCACTATCAAAAGATAACATATGCGGTTCTCATGGCATCTCGGAAGTTGTGACACTACTTTCAAGAATGCTCGATCACAGTGGCCTCCGAGGTACCACTCAATGATATCATAAATAATCAAGACGCCACCGGCCGCATTGCAAAATGGGCCATCGAGCTCCTACTATTCAAAATAACATACAAACCATGCTGGGCTATTAAATCTTAGGTGTTGGCCAACTTCGTCGCCGAATGGACAGAAGCCGAACTCCCCAAAGAATATGGTACACACACCAACTGGGTGATGTACTTTGACGACTCTAAAATGTTAGACGGAGTGGGACTGGTGTCACCCTAACATCCCCTACAGGGGACACAGTCCGTTATGTATTGCAAATCATGTACACGGACTCCAATAACGCAGTCAAATATGAGGCACTATTGCATGGTCTCCGGATGGCTGTTTCTATGGGCATACAATGCCTCGAGGTGCGCGGGGATTCAAACCTCACAATATCCCAAAAAAATAGAGAATTCGATGCAAAAGATCCAAAGATGACCGCTTACCACAATGCCGTGCTCAAAATATCAGCTCAGTTCGAGGGGCTCGAGTTTCATCACGTGGCCCGAGACAGTAACCAAGCAGCGGACATCCTTGCTCGAATGGGCGCTAAACGCGACCCCGTCCCGCCTAACACCGTCTTGGAAAGGCTCTTTAAGCCATCCATTGTATGGCAGGACGAGAGCAGAAACTCCAGTCCAGCGCCGACCACACCCCCGGATGCCAAACGTGATTCAGACATCATTGGGGGCTCGGGCACAGAACCAACGCCTTATGCCCATGTAATCGTGGCGTTAATCGCCCCATGGACCGAACCCTTCCTGGCCTACCTTAATAGGCAGGAGCTCCCTGAGGACCAGAACGAGGCTTGTTTCATCGTTCAACGTTCGAAAGCCTACAAGGTTCATGAAGGAGAGCTCTACAAGAAAAGCACTACCGGAGTCCTTCAAAGATGTATCTCCGAAGAGGAGGGACAGCAACTCTTGGCTGAAATACATGCTGGTCTTGGCGGCCATCACGCCGCAGCTCAGGCCCTTGTAAGTAAGGCCTTCCGTATAGGTTTCTTTTGGCCGACGGCCCGAGCAGACGCAGATGACCTCGTACAACACTGTGTCGGATGCCAGCTTTTTGCTAATCAAAGCCACATTTCGCCCACTGCCCTATGAACAATCCCCATTACTTGGCCTTTCGTGGTCTGGGGGCTAGACATGGTCGGACCCCTTAAAGGGGGTAGACATAAGAAAAAATATTTGCTGGTTATGGTAGAAAAATTCACTAAGTGGATACAGGCCAAACCAGTTAAAATGGCAGAAGCCGGACCGGTGATAAACTTTGTATCCGGTGTCGTACACCGTTATGGTGTCCCACACAACATTATTACCGATAATGGCTCTAACTTTACAGCCGACGAGGTGAAAAAATGGTGTGCTAATCTAGGTATTAAACTCGATTATGCCTTCGTGTATCACCCCCAAACAAACGGTCAAGTTGAAGGGGCCAATGGCCTGATAATGACCGGAATAAAACCCAGGCTAGTGCGATCCTTAAAGGAGTCAGATAAACACTGGGTCGAGGAGCTCGACTCTATACTCTGGGGGCTGTGGACCACACCCAATTGCACGACCGGATACACACCGTTCTTCATGGTGTACGTCGCAGAGGCTATCCTGCCCTGCTATATTATTCATGACTCACCTCGAGTACGCATGTACGAGGAGAGAGGGGCCGAGCTCGATCGGCAAGACAACTTAGATCGCCTAGAGGAGGAGCGCAATGTCGCAAAAGGCTCGTTCCGCATTCTACCAACAACAAGATCGAAGAGACCAAAGCAGAGAAGTGCGGGCTAAGACTTATAATGCCGGTGAACTCGTTCTATGCCTACCAGAGAAGAAAAAGGACAAGCTCAAGACCAAATGGGAGGGTCCCTTCATTATAGATGAAGTTCTCACTTGAGGAGCCTATCGCCTTCGCAACACATCGGACAATCGCTTAGAGCCGAACCCATGGAACGCTGCCAGACTCCGAAGATTCTATGCCTAAGTCTCGACACATTGTTCGTTACCTTTTTCTCCTTTTTTCACTTTTTTTCCTTTTTCTCTTTCCCTTACAACTTCTAGCGGGTGTTCGGGTAAGCCGCACACTTGAGGGGTATACATCCTTAAATGTACACACCCCACCATAACTAGGGGCTTCCTCTAATAGAAGCTTATTACCATTTCGAGCATAAAGCTCACCATATACACGTGTATTGTTTGCTCATATACGCCCTGTCTTTGCCATTATATGCACCTCCATGACTTAAGTTTTTGCCAAGCTGGATTGCCTGGCTCCTGTGCGTATGCCCTACATTCCCGCTCGTTCGGCCAGGGCATAAAGGGAGCACCTCTGCGATTGTTACAACCGGGTCATCCGGGCATGTACCTCTGATGGATGAAGCCAAAATCTAGCGTTCTTAAGGGAATAATTGGTCGGCTGACAAAAGATGAACTGCCTTTGTAGCAATATAAACTACCAAAATACAAAGACTCCTGTGATTCTTTTGCATCATGGCTTAGTCATGCATAAAAACATACCGACCTAGGGAGAGGAACCCTTAACGGAACTATTCTTTCTGGAAGATGTTTCTTACGTTAAACATTAATATAACATAAACTCCCCGAATACAATTTGTCTATTCAAGCATTATGACCAGATCACCTGGTTTCCGAGCATACTTGGTGTTTCCCACAGGTATAGTATTCGGAAACACTCCACCCTGGGTTTTGGAGTTTGAAAGCGGAAAATGTGACGCCCCAAGACCGGAGCTCCAGAAGACTTCCAGCTTTTCCGAGTTTCATCGTGTGTTTTATTTTCTTGCTCTATTTATGTTGCATTTCATCATGTGCATGGTGTGATTTCTCATACATATTATGTTGTAGCATGTTCCATGCATGAATCTTGCATCATCACCTTCTCCTTCTGTCAGGACCGGGTTTTCGGGATATTAATTTCCCAGAAAATGGCCCTTGTGCTCACCAGCCCCAAGATTACTATTAGCTGATGAGACACCAACTTGATACAGAAACTCCAAGCAAAATACAAAATATGTAGTACAAGACCATCCTGGCCTATGAGTACAACAAATGGTTTCTAGTGGTTGATGGCGGAAGCGGTTTGTGGTTCATCAGCGTCTATGGGACTCCATTTCCCACAGGAACAGCTGACCTGGATAACTCCTATCTTCGCGAGGCTGCTATCACCATTGCGTAGGTTCCGAGGCTGTCATCGCAACGCTCCTCTCCACGCAAGAAATCTGGCCAAGACAATAGCCAGGGACAAGCCAGTGAGTACTTTGAATGTACTCGCAAACATTATGAACACATGTATAATATAACAAATGGTAATCGTGCTCTGAGATATTCCATGATCACAGCGTTAGTCATGAAATAAAAATTCATGATGCACACAAGCAGGTTATTCATGTCAAATATGAATATGTAGTTAGAGAGTAGAATTAGATTGCACCGATCGGGTGTCTGAAGCGACGCCTCGAAAGGATAATAATATAAAGCATGCCTCAGTCGGGCGTCCGAGCGACACCACATAAAGGGCTTACAAGTAAATGAATAACAAGCATGCCACAGTCGGACGTCTCCACGACACCACATAAAGGGCTTATAAGTAAATGAATAACAAACATGCCACAGTCAGGCGTCTCCGCGACACCACATAAAGGGCTTATAAGTAAATGAATAACAAGCATGCCACAGTCGGGCGTCTCCGCGACACCACATAAAGGGCTTATACGAGAACAATCACAGTGAATATCCAGGAGGTAGAACCGTCCCAGGGATAATCAAATAATGTAAATGGTTAGTCCATAATAACAATAATCACAATCATCATGAGTCACAAGTCATGATCCCCATGTCATGGTTTAGCAATCTTTCCTCCGAAGACCGACACTAAGACCGACACTTGACCCATCCCACACTGTAGTCCTTAACCATGGACACGGCTATTCGAATAGATGTAATCTCTGTAGAGGGTGTACTCTTTACCCACGAGTAACGGATTCCTTTAGTCCATCAGGACTAATTCCGTCTACGGTCTTTTAATTGAAAACACACCTGACCGCACACACCAGCCTAACTTACCGGTGTCTGGAATCACCCACGACACCCGTTAAGCGAAACTCTAAGTGGGGAGGCTACAACCTCGAATAGCATGGGGTCACAAAATTTATAACGCGCGCAAACTATGGGAGCTACCCCCTTCGGCTCCAACCGAAAACACCCATGCCCCCGGACCAGGTGGCATGCCTACCGGATGTAGCCGGTATCTTCCACCATGGCCTCTCTGTACGGTGTGTGCTAGGAAGGGGTTGACAAATTACTGAACCTTACCCTACCTATGGCAGGGACGAGTGGTAGTACGAAACAAGGATGGGGGTTACTGGAACAAGACTCGATCTATGGTCGACTCAGGAGGTTAAAGCATTTCCTGCATGATAAGCATAAGAAATATATTTCACACCAATCAGACAGAATCACCACTCATCATACCTCTCCATGCCTTACCGGACACAACCATCTCGACGAAGAACTAGAGACAAGCTTGTGTCTACCCAAGATAGAGGCTTTCCCGGATTCCCTCCGGTAGGCATAAAAGGCATACGAGGGTGATTACTATCACAAACATATCAAATTCCAACAACACAGAATCATCGATATGCACTCATGAGTATGATCATGAAACCACATAAAATACCGAATACTTTGCGTCAAGGTGGTGTCGTATTTGCATCAAATGACACACAAAAATTATTATGCCGGGGTTCAGAATGCTTGCCTTCAAGAGTATGCAAGTGGGAGTGCACTTTTGAAAGTTGCTTCCTTCTTCAAAAATCCTATTTTAAGAAAATCTAAATTAACACATAGTTTCAAAACAGTACAAAAAAGTTGCTTGGAAAATTTTCAAATAAATATGAGAATAAACTAGACAAAATTTGAGAAACAACAAAAAAAGAATCAAGTCAATTGGACTTATATTTAAAAAGTTATAGCCAGTCAAAGTTTAGTCAAAATCTGTTTTTAATAAAAATCAGAAAAAGAAAATGTTTCGGGGAGCTTACGCTTTTCTTTTAGCAAAGACATAATCGGTGGAGTACGCTTCCACTTAAGCAGCGCGGGCCATCGTTGTGTCGCTGAAAGTGGGTCCCTTGGGCCCACTGGTCAGGTTTGACCAGTCGCCCGCGCCTCCTTCCTCCTCTAGCCGAGCAGAGGCGGGGCTCCGGCGATCGCCGTCGACGAATGGCGGCTCCCCACGGGGTTCCGAGGGCAGGGATGGATCCGCCAGTCCAGGGTGGTCCTCCCAGTGGTCGAAGGGCTGGCGGGGACGAAGGGAGTCGCCGGCGGCGAGCTCCGCGGCGGACAGTGGCTTCGAGAGGATTGGGTCTCGAGCTACAGTGGCTCCCGATCAGGTTTGAGAGGTGGGGTGGCTCCGCAAGGTCGAGGGGGAGAGGATGGTGGTGATGGAAGGACAAGGGAGGCCCTGCTCGCGACGTTCGGCACCGGAGCATGGTGGTGGCCGAACTGATCGGAGACGAGGAAGAAAGCCTCCCTCTGTCGATTGCTGGCCGTGGGGGCTCTAGAGGGACGGCCTGAGGTCGCCTGAGGGTCTGGACGAGCTCAGGGGTCCCTATTTATAGCGGTTGAGGTTGGTTCCGACAACGGCCGTGGATAGGAACGGCGAACCGCCGTTCTGTAGCCAGGGGGTGCGTGGCGACGACGGGCGCTAGCGGACGTGTGCGTGGATAAGCTCGTGCTGCTCAGGGGCGAGCTGGCGCACGGCTGTGGCTTGGGCGGCGCTGTCCATGGCAGGGGCGTGCTGTGGACGCCGACGTGCCGCCAAGGGGCTCTGACGGCGGCGCTGTAGGGCGCCAGGGGTGGTTTGGAGGGTTCTGGCGAGTGGATGAGGACGAGGCGCGGCCCTGCGGGCGAGCGGAGGCCAGGGGTAAGACGCGGCGGCTCGGTTGCGCGCGCGTGAAAAACGTGCGCTCTGGGCGCGCCCAGAGCACGCATGCCAGGCGTTCGACAAAATGCCAAGGCGTTCTAGGCCTGTCTGATGCCTCTGCAACTAAACATAACTATGCTAATGACTATATGAGAGATAATAGACATGCTGGTAAGGCCATTAGAGCAACTTCCTAATGCAAGTCTAAAAGCATGCCAAAACTGGCCATGCTCCTAACCTGCTCGACAGAATGCCATGGGCATCTAGGCATCTCTACTGGTGGCCAAAAACTCCAGATCATAGTCTCTTTAGATGTAGGTGATGGTGGCAAGGTTAGTTTGGCAAGACCAGAAACTTGTTAGTGCAAGTTTTTGAGAAAACAAATCTGGACAGAAAATGAAAGGCATTATTGCATGGACCAAAAAGACTCCAATGGGTCCAATCTCCTGGACTTAGGGGTTTGGTAGGGTGGTTTACAAGCAGGAGAAAGATCAAGGGCAATAGGGCAAGATAAAATGTGAATGCAGTGCAAAACACTAAACTGGACCAGAATGAAGATGAGGATGTTTTGCTCAAATTTTTCAAAGAACACAAAAGGGTTTTTGCATAAAGTTGAATTATATACTCCTACTAACATCTCCTAAATTTGGTGGAATTTTTAAAGGAATATTTAAATAGGTTGCAGTGCAAACCACAAACTGATCCAGATTTGAAAACTTGAGGTAGGGCTCAAAATTTCCAAATGACTAAAAGAGGTTTTTGCATAAAAGTGATGTGGGAACATCACATGACATCCCCAATTTTTGGTGGGGATTTTAAAGGAGTATTTGAAAGGGTTGTAGTGCAAATGGAACCCTAAAACTTATGAAAACCCATTTTTAAAGAAATAAATCTCAGGAAAAATAATTATAGAAATAATTCCACTGATAAAAGAAATGGTCTTGGAAAGATATACAAGTCCAACAATATTCTGAAAGGTTTTCACTTGGGGTGAAAACTCCACAATATCAAAGAAAAGAGTAGTTCTGAAATCAAAAGATAAATCCAGAAAATAAAAATTTAATTTACCATGACAAAATTTTAATTAATAAATCATGGTTAAAATTTTGGGGTGTTACAACACTACCCCCCTTAAGAAAAATCTCGTCCTCGAGATTTGCTAAGGGCTGATTTGAAAAAAAATTACTCCTACTATCTCAAAGTAATATCACAAAAAAATAACCATCCTACCCATTTAATAAAATGTGGCTACAGTGAATGGGCAAATAAGTGGTGTAAAACTACAGTGTGGGATACTGGCGCTGCGTGGAAAAATCCATGGTTGGGGGGAAACGAGATATTTCTACTTTTGGTTACAAAAAATTTAGAATTAAATTCTAAATTTCTAAAATACGCCAGTCGCACCCGAGAGCACAGTGCGCTCTCTGGCTGACGGGTGGACCCAGGGCCCACTGTCAGTCTCTTCTTCTACCTCTGGCTCTCTCTTCTTCCTCTCTCTCACGCGCTTTCCTGCGCTTTCTCCACCGGCGACGTCTAGCGCCTAGGGCATCTAGGTCGTACTGTGGTACTGCGTGGCGTGCTAGCTGCCGGTGCAGCGTGCACTCACCTCGCAGGCCAGTGCGCTGTCGGCACTGCTCGTGGATTTGCCTCCGAACACCGGTGATCGAGCGACGAGCGGCGCTGGTGGACTTTACCCACCGTACACCGATCTCGAGCTATAAAATGACCGAGGTGCTCCTTTCTTCTTCCTCACACCTGGCCTCGCCTCTCCTTCTCCTTCCTCCTCCTCCATTTCTGTTTGCAGGAGCTCGAGACGAGGCTCTAATGGCGGAGGTGATGCCGGACTGGTACATGATCCTGGTGTGCGGAGGGTTGGCGATATTGCTGGGGTTCTCCATGCTCCTGTGCGTGATGATCCTCGATGATCGTCGTGATGCTGCCGCTCGAGTGTTAGCTCTTCGTGGTGGCGGTGATCATGAGGATTAAGTGCGGTGTCGGGTGCTAACTGTTGTCAGTGCTGGAGACAACTTGCACCCGAATGATTACCCACTAATGTCTCCTTCAGAGACTGTGGTGTGCTAGGGTGGGATCAGTTAGGTTCAAAATGTGCACGTGGATTTGCAATTAGTACACGTGGTCGAGTGGTTGTGGTTGTGACTGCTGTCGTGGTGCTGCGTGAATAAAAATCTATGTCGTGAAGAGATATATGCCGCAACAACTCAGGGAAAAATCTCACTTCTGAATTTACCGAGAGCGACGACAGTTAATCAAAATTAACAGCAGTAAAAACTACTTCACATTAATTGAACCCAATTATTTAATTCATCGCACAAATTTAGGATACCACGCATAAGTTGCAACACATAAATAAAGGCTGGGACAATAAACATAGCAGTGACGCCTACAATGAAAAAGGAAAATAGATAGGGTCCTAAGAAAACGTCTTTGGTACTGGGGCACACTCTTCTTCTATCGGGGGAAGCAGATTGACTAGTCGATGAATGCATCTCTCCTGGTCGGGCCTTAGTGAGGTCTGCCGATGGCGATCTGAGGATTTAAATCAGCGAGGCTCTGGGGATAACCCATTACTCACTGGGTCAAACGCTCTTGAGCGATAACATACTGGGCAAGGTTGGCCAGTACTGGGTCTCTCTCAATTCGTCCATCGGGAAACGATGCTACTTCTCCAGGTGCTGCACGACTCGGGAAGTAATAATACCATCGTTCGCTGGCATAGGGTACCGCGAATCAAAGGCGAGCAAGCGCTTCGTACGCAGCAGCTTCTATGGCCATTTGCAGAGTCGGCATAGATTTTCCCATGAAGGAGACTTCTGTTGGGTCTTGATTTGGGTTTGCGGGAGGGATGTGCACTACTGCCCAATACTTCGAGGTGGATGGGGTGATCCTCGATTTGAGCAACTCGTACTGGGGTGGATGGGTAGAACTCATTGTACTGCAGGTAAAATCCCACAATATTTTAACAAAGCTACCTGGGGTTGCATCTGGAGTTCTCAGATAAATACTAGGGCTCGGCATGGCAAATAAATGGCTGTGAGGGTTGTGCATGAGGAAAGGGATACTTGGTAAGGTCACGAGGTGGCCTTTTATATAGCATTTGGGCTGGGTCATTTATCACGGTGAGGGGCAACTAGTTTGTCGGTTCTGCTCTATGGGGCCGGGGTTAATGCCACAGATACACATATCTCACAAAAGTGACGTATTATTGTGGGTGTCGTCGGGGGTGGTTTTTGGAAGCTACGCCCGGAATTAAAAATGCAATCGTACACCAACATACTTATGCATGACTATTATTTAAAATAGGGGCGCACAAGCAGACATCATTTAATTATGGTGATACAAGATCACACAATTACATGGCGTGGACATACTAAGACTCGGTACTACTCGAGTGACTTAGTCTACCTCGTTTATATCTAAGCGGGCGTGCCTTGTGGACGTCGAGGCTTCTCCACGGGTTTCACCGTCGGGGTTAGCTGGAGGGGGTTGAGGAGCTACAGGGTCGGGGTAGCGATGATGACCATCGCGGGGGTTGTTGGCCACGATCCTATTGGAGCGTGTTCCCAAAAGGCGACGAAGCACTTCTGGGGACACCAAAGTGTTTTGGTCGATGGCTGGGGCAGACCTCAAGGATTCGATTGGTCGTCCAAACAGCATGACTGGGTTATCGGCGTCGGGCTCATCCCCTCCTCTTGCCGGGGCTCGGCGAACCAGTTCCCCACGAGTTGCGATCATATTAAGGGTGATTTGATCGAATAGTTCCTCTAGTGCACTTACATAGCGCACCAGATGCAACAATGCAGGATCTGTCTCGTGATCTCCGTTGGCAACCTGGGGTGGCCTACCATACCCGTCACGGCTGGGGTAGTAGTAGAACGAGCGACAGTTAACCCTGGGCGACAAGTGCCGAAGTTGAACTATAGCCTCTCGAGCAGCTAGTTGGATGGCTTGTGGCTCAAAGGAAGTTGTCCTTCCGGTGAACCGGTAGGGGCGTTATGGCGATAGACCCCTACCATAGACGTGCACAGTGGCCCAAAATTGACGGCTCTCACCGCTCATGGGTCCTTGGTACACAACATATTCTGGGGGCTCTTCTAATGCAAAGGCACGGCAGGTGAGGTTTGCTAGCACGGTCACAAAACCTTCAAGGTTGGTTGCTGTGGTCTCATTGTGAACAATGGGTCCTGTAGCTCGGTTTGGAGTAGAGGCTGTGATGTGCTGGGTTGAGGCTAGCGTGCCCTTTTTATAGAAAAAAGGGACGGAGTCTTCCTTCACACGCTTGCGAAAGAGACAATCTAGGTGTCGGTCACTGGCGCGTGATCGACAGGCTAGGCTGATAGGTTGGGCACCGACTGCCAACAGGTGTCGGGGTCACTATGTAGCTATCTTACACGAGAAGCTTGGTTGGGGTTAGGTTAAGGTCTGGTGGGTTGATTTACCTAGGTTTATTGACCTGGCCAAGATAGGATTAGCCAATGGTCAGCCTGGCTCTGATACCAAGGTTGTCAGGACCGGGTTTTCGGGATATTAATTTCCCAGAAAATGGCCCTTGTGCTCACCAGCCCCACGATTACTGTTAGCTGATGAGACACCAACTTGATACGGAAACTCCAAGCAAAATACAAAATGTGTAGTACAAGACTTGGCCTATGAGTACAACAAATGCTTTCTAGTGGTTGATGGCGGATGGTTAATCAGCGTCTATGGGACTCCATTTCCCACAGGAACAGCTGACCTGGATAACTCCTATCTTCGCGAGGCTGCTATCACCATTGCGTAGGTTCCGGGGCTATCATCGCAATGCTCCTCTCCACGCAAGAAATATGGCCAAGACAATAGCTAGGGACAAGCCAGTGAGTACTTTGAATGCACTCGCAAACATTATGAACACAGGTATAATATAACAAATGGTAATCATGCTCTGAGATATTCCATGATCACAGCGTTCGTCACAAAACAAAAATCCATGATGCACGCAAGCAGGTTATTCATGTCAAATATGAATATGTAGTCAGAGAGTAGAATTAGAATGCACCGATCGGGTGTCTGAAGCGACGCCTCGAAAGGATAATAATATAAAGCATGCCTCAGTCGGACGTCTGAGCGACACCACATAAAGGGCTTATAAGTAAATGAATAATAAGCATGCCACAGTCGGGCGTCTCCGCGACACCACATAAAGGGCTTATAAGTAAATGAATAACAAGCATGCCACAGTCGGGCATCTCTGCGACACCACATAAAGGGCTTATATGAGAACAATCGCAGTGAATATTCAGGAGGTAGAACCGTCCTAGGGATATTCAAATAATGTAAAGGGTTAGTCCATAATAACAAAAATTGTAATCATCATGAGTCACAAGTCATGATCCATGTTATGGTTTAGCAATCTTTCCTCCGAAGACCGACACTAAGACCGACACTTGACCCATCCCAGACTGTAGTCCTTAACCATGGACACGGCTATTCGAATAGATATAATCTCTGTAGAGGGTGTACTCTTTACCCACGAGTAACGGATTCCTTTAGTCCATCGGGACTAATTCCGTCTACGGTCTTTTAATTGAAAACACACCTGACCGCACACACCAGCCTAACTTACCGGTGTCTGGAATCACCCACGACACCCGTTAAACGAAACTCTAAGTGGGGAGGCTACAACCTCGAATAGCATGGGATCACAAAATTTATAGCACGCGCAAACTAGGGGAGCTACCCCCTTCGGCTCCAACCGAAAACACCCATGCCCCCGGACCAGGTGGCATGCCTACCGGATGCAGCCAGTATCTTCCACCATGGCCTCTCTATACGGTGTGTGCTAGGAAGGGGTTGACAACTTACTGAACCGTACCCTACCTATGGCAGGGACAAGTGGTAGTACGAAACAAGTATGGGGGTTACTGGAACAAGACTCGATCTATGGTCGACTCAGGAGGTTATAGCATTTCCTGCATGATAAGTATAAGAAATATATTTCACACCAATCAGACAGAATCACCACTCATCATACCTTTCCATGCCTTACCGGACACAACCATCTCGACGAAGAACTAGAGACAAGCTCGTGTCTACCCAAGACAGAGGCTTTCCCGGATTCCCTCCGGTAGGCATAAAAGGCATCCGAGGGTGATTACTATCACAAACATATCAAATTCCAACAGCATGGAATCATCGATATGCACTCATGAGTATGATCATGACACCACATAAAATACCGAATACTTCGCGTCAAGGTGGTGTCGTATTTGCATCAAATGACACACAACAAATATTATGCCGAGGTTCAGAATGCTTGCCTTCAAGAGTATGCAAGTGGGAGTGCACTTTTGAAAGTTGCTTCCTTCTTCAAAAATCCTATTTTAAGAAAATCTAAATTAACACATAGTTTCAAAACAGTACAAAAAAGTTGCTTGGAAAATTTTCAAATAAATATGAAAATAAACTAGACAAAATTTGAGAAACAACAGAAAAAGAATCAAGTCAATTGGACTTATATTTAAAAAGTTATAGCCAGTCAAATTTTAGTCAAAAATATGTTTTTAATAAAAATCAGAAAAAGAAAACATTTCGGGGAGCTTACGCTTTTCTTTTAGCGAAGACATAATCGGTGGAGTACGCTTCCACTTAAGCAGCGCGGGCCATCGCTGTGTCGCTGACAGTGGGTCCCTTGGGCCCACTGGTCAGGTTTGACCAGTCGCCCGCGCCTCCTTCCTCCTCTGGCCGAGCAGAGGCGGGGCTCCGGCGATCGCCGTCGACGAACGGCGGCTCCCCACGGGGTCCCGACGGCAGGGATGGATCCGCCAGACCAGGGCGGTCCTCCGAGTGGTCGAAGGGCTGACGGGGACGAAGGGAGTCGCCGGCAGTGAGCTCCACGGCGGACGGTGGCTTCGGGAGGATTGGGGTCTCGAGCTACGGTGGCTCCCGATCGTATTTGAGAGGTGGGGTGGCTCCGCAAGGTCGAGGGGGAGAGGATGGTGGTGCTGGAAGGATAGGGGAGGCCCTACTCGCGACGTTCGGCACCGGAGCGTGGCGGCGGCCGAACTGATCGGAGACGAGGAAGAAACCCTCCCTCCGTCGATTGCTGGCCGTGGGGGCTCTAGAGGGACGGCCTGAGGTCGCCTGAGGGTCTAGACGAGCTCGGGGGTCCCTATTTATAGCGGTTGAGGTTGGTTCCGACGGCGGCCGTGGATAGGAACGGCGAACCACCATTCTGTAGCCAGGGGGTGCGGGCAACGACGGGCGCTAGCGGACGTGTGCGTGGATAAGCTCGTGCTGCTCAGGGGCGAGCTGGCGCGCGGCTGTGGCTCGGGCGGCGCCGTCCATGGCAGGGGCGTGCTGTGGACGCCAGCGTGCCGCCAAGGGGCTTTAACGGTGGCGCTGTAGGGCGCCAGGGGTGGTTTGGAGGGTTCTGGCGAGTGGATGAGGACGAGGCGCGGCCCTGCGGGAGAGCGGAGGCCAGGGGCAAGACGCGGCAGCTCGGTTGCGCGCGCGTGCAAAACATGCGCTCTGGGCGCGCCCAGAGCACGCACGCCAGGCGTTCGACAAAATGCCAACGTGTTCTAGGCCTCTCTGATGCCTCTGCAACTAAACAGAACTAGGCTAATGACTATATGAGAGCTAATAGACATGCTGGTAAGGCCATTAGAGCAACTTCCTAATGCTAGTCTAAAAGCATGCCAAAACCGGCCATGCTCCTAACCTGCTCGACAGAATGCCATGGGCATCTAGGCATCTCTACTGGTGGCCAAAAACTCCAGATCATAGTCTCTTTAGATGTAGGTGATGGTGGCAATGTTAGTTTGGCAAGACCAGAAACTTGTTAGTGCAAGTTTTTGAGAAAACCAAATCTGGACATAAAATGAAAGGCATTATTGCATGGACCAAAAATACTCCAATGGGTCCAATCTCTTGGACTTAGGGGTTTGGTAGGGTGGTTTACAAGCAGGAGAAAGATCAAGGGCAATAGGGCAAGATAAAATGTGAATGTAGTGCAAAACACTAAACTGGACCAGAATGAAGATGAGGATGTTTTGCTCAAATTTTTCAAAGAACACAAAAGGGTTTTTGCATAAATTTGAATTATATACTCCTACTAACATCTCCCAACTTTGGTGGAATTTTTAAAGGAATATTCAAATAGGTTGCAGTGCAAACCACAAAGTGATCCAGATTTGAAAACTTGAGGTAGGGCTCAAAATTTCCAAATGACTAAAAGAGGTTTTTGCATAAAAGTGATGTGGGAACATCACATGACATCCCCAATTTTTGGTGGGGATTTTAAAGGAGTATTTGAAAGAGTTGTAGTGCAAATGGAACCCTAAAACTTATGAAAACCCATTTTTAAAGAAATAAAGCTCAGGAAAAATAATTATAAAAATAATTCCACTGATAAAAGAAATGGTCTTGGAAAGATATACAAGTCCAACAATATTCTGAAAGGTTTTCACTTGGGGTGAAAACTCCACAATATCAAAGAAAAGAGTAGTTCTAAAATCAAAAGATAAATCCAAAAAATAAAAATTTAATTTACCATGGCAAAATTTTAATTAATAAATCATGGTTAAAATTTTGGGGTGTTACACCTTCCCTCTACTTCCTTCTTTTGACAAGTGCCACGTTCCCTTCTCTTTTAATGTTCATCTTTGTCTCAACATTCAATCACCATGCCCTATTCCTCTGCCACTTTTTTCCACCTCTTTTGAAGTTGTTTTGGTTAGGTTCAAAAATAGCCCAAGTGTGAATTTAATTCAAACTTGATATATTATTCTACCTCTAAAAATGCCCAGAGCAATTTGTTCAAATCCTCCAAAACTCCAGGAACTTGAGGATATTTTTCTTATTCTCAAACTCCTTTTTCTCTACCCTGTGCTTTTCCACTTCGTTTCCTGCTCGAGGAAAATGAAAAAGTAAAGAAACAGCAGCAGCAGCTTACCTGGGCCGCGCCCTAGGCCACCCTCAGTCTTGCTTCCCCGCGGCCTACCTAGCCCAGCCGCACCATCCAGCTAGGCCCATCCATCCCCGTAGCCCACTTGGGCCTCCTACAGCCCATCCTAACCCTAGCATGCCAAAACCCCTCTCGCTCCCTCGATCCTTTCCCTCGTCGACCTCCTTGCGCCGCCAGGAGAACCCACGCCCGAAACCCCTATCTCCTCGATCGCTCTCTCCCTCTAGCGCTGCCTCAGCCTCCCTGGCCTCTCTCGCTCACGCCGAGCCCCTGCACTCCTTCTTCCAGCGAGGCCCCACTCCCGTGCCCGCTCCCTCTCGTCCTCCTCGCGAAGCCCCGAGCTGCTCTGCTGCTGCTCTTCTCGCTCACCGCCGAACCTCATCGCGCCAGCGCTCCAACCTCCGCCGCCGCTTTAGTCCGAGGGCCCCGCCTCCCGTGTCTCCTCGTCCGCGTCCCGCCTCCTCTTCTCTGTGTTCGCGCCTGCCCAAGCGTCGGCTTCGCCCGCTGCTTCCCTGGAGGCCGCGCCTCAGCGAGCTCCTCCGTCAGTTCCCCTGCCGGACTCCTCTTTCGCTGCACCATCTCGCCTTGCCCCGTCACCCTCACTGCCTTGCTCCGGCTTCCTCGCCTCCATGCCGCTGCTTGGCTGTCAGCAGCTTCTCGGCAGCAGCGACCCTGCTTCGCCTGCTCTGCATCGAGCTACCAGCGTCGAGATGCCCCTACTCCGAGCATAACCATCGCAGCCTCTTCTGCTTCGGGCCATGCCCAGACCTGTGTCGGTTTTTCCGGCATCTTCTGCCGCTGCTCGCGCACCGCCCTACCTTGCTGCTGCCCACCCAGGGCCCTTTTGTCTGGCTTGGTTTTGGATCGGCAAGAACGATACGTGAAGAACCATACCCGGACCGTCAAGTATCTTCTCGAAGAATTTTGCCAAGTACCATGACGATGCGCCAAGTACCTCTACCCATGACTCGAGAACGTCTATGATCCGTGCACAACTACCGTCGCCAAAACCGGACTGACAAGTTCCCCGACAACGTGTGTACCACTACCGCCGTCTTCGGAATTGCTAAGAACGACAAATACCTTGATGCCCGATGCATAGAACAACTACCGTCGACCCTCGAAGAACCCGTGGATGTCAAGTTCCTCGCAGTGACCCCGAACATCTACGAAACGTGAACCACTACTTCCACTACGACCCGTGTACCACTACTTCCTTCGACGAACGCATTCCGCCCCCCGAATGCACGCTTCGAAGGTATAACCGCCGAGACGATGACCCACGGAACGAATGCATGTTGTGTGATGTATGAGTTGCACCCTATGTTTGCACCGTGTCCAAGTTGTCACTTGCTCGGTCCTCCTCGTTTGCCGCTAACCTGTGGGGACCCGGTTACCGGGATCACCCCACCATCTTTTGCACGCACCCGTCACACTTCCTTTGCACCGGTATCTCCATGAGCTACCGAAACCGGAATGTTTCCGTGGCACCATTTCCGTTGTCATTGCCGTGGCACCCCTTTCGTTTCCGCCACGATGAAAAAATGCTTCATATCATGCTCATGTCAACTTTTTCATAAAATTTGCATAAACTTGCACATGTCATTCGCATCATGATAATAACATTTAAAATGTTTAAAATTGTTGTTTGCATTAAATTGCTAAATGCATATGGGGATGTACAGGAATTGTTGTTTGATGTTTCCGGCCCCATTTAAATTGCTTAGATTGTGTAGTTTTCTTATGCTTCACTCTCTTGCCATGTTTAACAACATTTAATATTGTTGAGTACATAAATGGGAGAGAACTAAATAAGTCATGTGGTGTTCCGTCAATATGCAACTCGTTGCATATTGAGCTCCACTTAACTTGTAGTTTTGCTTGTGCACTTTGCCATGCCATGCCTCTTTAAACCAGACATGCATCATGCTTTGTGCATCATGCCATGTTTATGTGATGGTTGTTTACCTATGTTGTTTGCTTCTTTCCGGTGTTGCTTCTTCGGGTTAGTTCCGATAACGTCGCGTTTGTGAGGATCCGTTCGACTACGTCCGTTTGTCTTCTTCATGGACTCGTTCTTCTTCCTTGTGGGATCCCAGGCAAGATGACCATACCCTCGAAATCACTTCTATCTTTGCTTGCTAGTTGCTCGCTCTATTGCTATGCCGCGATACCTACCACCTGCTATATCATGCCTCCCATATTGCCATGTCAAGCCTCTAATCCACCTTTCCTAGCAAACCGTTGTTTGGCTATGTTACCGCTTTGCTCAGCCCCTCTTATAGCGTTGTTAGTTGAAGGTGAAGATGAAGTTTGTTCCATGTTGGAACATGTTTATTGTTGGGATATCACAATATCTCTTATTTAATTAATGCACCTATATACTTGGTAAAGGGTGGAAGGCTCGACCTTATGCCTGGTGTTTTGTTCCACTCTTGCCGCCCTAGTTTCTGTCATACCGGTGTTATGTTCCTTGATTTTGCGTTCCTTATGCGGTTGGGTTATAATGGGAACCCCTTGACAGTTCGCCTTGAATAAAACTCCTCCAGCAAGGCCCAACCTTGGTTTTACATTTGCACTAACAACCTATCACCTTCCCTTGGGTTCTGCTGACTCAAGGGTCATCTTTATTTTAACCCCCCGGGCCAGTGCTTGTCTAAGTGTTGGTCCGAACTAGAGCCCCTTGCAGCGCCACCTCGGGGAAACTTGAGGGCTGGTTTTAGTTGTACGGATTGCTCATCCAGTGTTGCCCTGAGAACGAGATATGTGCAGCTCCTATCAGGAAGTCGGCGCATCGGGCGGCTTTGCTGGTCTTGTTTTACCATTGTTGAAATGTCTTGTGACCGGGATTCCGATTCTGATCGGGTCTTCCTGGGAGAAAGAATATCCTTCGTTGATCCTGAGAGCTTGTGATGGGCTAAGTTGGGACACCCCTGCAAGGTTTTGAACTTTCGAAAGCCGTGCCCGTGGTTATGGGCAGATGGGAATTTGTTAATGTCCGGATGTAGATAACTTGACACTTAACTTAATTAAATTGCATCAACCGCGTGTGTAGCCGTGATGGTCTCTTTCCAGCGGAGTCCGGGAAGTGAACACGGTTCTTGTGTTATGCTTGAACATAAGTAGTTTCAGGATCACTTTTTGATCACTTCTAGTTCACGACCGTGCTTTGCTTCTCTTCTCGCTCTCATTTGCGTAAGTTAGCCACCATATATGCTAGTGCTTGCTGCAGCTCCACCTCACTACCTTTTTCCTACCCATAAGCTTAAATAGTCTTGATCGCGAGGGTGTGAGATTGCTGAGTCCCCATGACTCACAGATTACTTCAAACAGTTGCAGGTGCCGATGATAACTGTGCAGGTGACGCAACCGAGCTCAAGGAGGAGCTTGATGAAGATCGTGTTCGTTGTGTTGTTTTGTTTCCAGTTGATCAGTAGTGGAGCCCAGTCGGGGCGATCGGGGATCTTTTGCATTAGGGTTGTCTTTCTTTATTTGGTTCGGTAGTCGGACCTTGATTGTATTCTGGATGATGTAATGCTATATTCTTGTATTGTGTGAAGTGGCGATTGTAAGCCAACTCTTTATCCCTTTCTTATTCAGTACATGGGACGTGTAAAGATTACCCCTCTTGCGACATGCCTACAATGCGGTTATGCCTCTAAGTCGTGCTCCGACATGTGGGAGATATAGCCGCATCATGGGTGTTACAGAAAGTCTACCACGACAATCTTTTACAATTCGGCCAGAGATAAGCTTTGCCGATAAAGTGTATCGTCACATAAAATATCACGCCTACTCTTTATCTATGCCATCTATCAGGATGTCTAGTTTACAGTCCTGCTGTGAAAATTTGGGGGCTATCTTTACTTGGTCGTACACCAAGCTAACCAGAATTTCTTGTCCGTCTGGTCCCCGAGGTCCGACCCGGGTCATATGGTTTGGATCAAGTCTGGTATACCGCGTTTTCACCATGGCCTAGGCCTCTCGTGCACCTTCCCGACATGCCGATGCCTTCCACAGCTCAAAACAAAGACGAGCTCCCTTGAATAACTCTACGAGCTCCCCCATCTTTCTTGGAGGAAAATCGGATGGCCATAAAGCCTTCGCCATATTCCTCATGGCTTTCCAAGCTCGCTCGTGCACTTTAGATAGCTCTTGCAGCAAGTCGCCTTGGAATCCGGACACTTCTCCTTTGGCCTGCCCAGTTAACAAACCTACATGCACAAATCTCATAAATTTTTTTCCATCAGGGGATCTTATGAAAGTTAGGTTCAGGGACATACTAAATATGCCGCCTTTCAGCTTTCGGTTCTCCTTCAAGGCATCCGACAGTTGGGCTCTTACGCCCTTCAGCTCCTCGGCTTGCTTGATGTTGGCATCCTGTAGTTTGTTCTTCTCATCCCTGGTCCATGTCAGTATACGTTGACCAGCGGCTTCTTGACTTTCGGCATGCTGTTTATCCGCCTGCGCAGCCTTTAGTCTGTCCTCCAGCTGATCCGACGATCCTGTAGCCATAAAGAAAACAGTGTATATCTTAAAAAAACGTTGTTGGCGCATAATCGTATTTTTCTGGACAGTGATTGACCTTACCATTCGGTGCCTTCTTGGACTTCTCCAGTTCGGCGGTGAAAGCAATAAGCTTGGTCTGACATTCTTCAAATTCCTTGGATAGCATGTCGTTTTTCTCTGTGAGTACCTGATAATACAACGATCCTTAAATCAGTTTGGGCCAAACTATTTCAAGTCTCGGGGGCTATTGGCACATGAGTCTTGCACCTACAAAAATCTCTTACCCGCATATCCTTTGAAAGCTAGTGTGTGGCTCCGACAAGCCCATCCCGAGCAGCTCGGATATATGCATCTACAGAGTTGAGGGCATGGAACGCCTCTATGGTAAAACTGGGATCGTGCATGGCCTCTTTCCTCCGCCGATGATTCATCGTGGTCTCCACCTCAGAATTGGTGACGGATGCATCATCCGAGTCCTCTTGGAGATGACAATCTGGCATTTTACCCATATCAACCCTAATCCTTACGGCAGGGTCCGGGGCTGGATTGGTCGATGGATGGCTGACGTGGTCCCTGGATGTAGTCCGACATATGCTCTTCCTGCAAGATGGCCCAATGGAAAAATTCACAATTCGGTCTGTCCACCGGGTGCATATTAAAAACTATACCTCTTTGGTGAAGGCGGGGGCGCGATAGTATCATCCTTGTCCTTTATTTTGAAGGACTCACCCTGTGCAGGTGTCGTCTTCCTAGAAGACACCTTCGATACAGCTCGGCGAGACGAGCTCGCCCCTTCGGAGCATGAGACAGTGCGGTGGGTGAAGTGCGTTGGAAAAACTCTTTTGGAGGAGACGTCTCCTGGGTACTTACAAGGGAGGAGGGGAGAAGGCCAGGGTAATCAGCTATAATAACCACTTCCTTGCCATCGTAGCTCACCTGATAAAAGATTCCCTCCTTAAGCTCTATAAATATGTCCGAATCTTCTTCATATCCGGGATCTAGATCCCGATTATGATCCTCTGACTGCGGAGCGGGGCTGTAGATCCCCTCGACAATCTTTCTCCATTCCTATTAGAAGTGACCGAATTAGATTCGACTAGCGTAACTCTAGAAAAGGATTGAGTAAAGCCGATCGTCAAAAACTTACCCAGCCGATGGGGTTGTACATGGAAAAACCTTCCCGACACTTCAAGCGAGTGAAATCGTCCTTCTCCCCTTTGAAAAGATCAGCTAAGATAGTGGCCAGGGCGGCAAAGTTGTCCAGACCCTTGTGTAGACAACGGTATGCATCGTCCTCCCTGTTGTAATGCCACATGGGAAAACCCCTAGATTGGAGCGGCTGAATGCATCGCGTTATTGAAATTGCCATTACCTCAATTATTGATAGCCCGGAGTTGGCAAGTACTCTGATTTTGCTTGCCAGCCTCTCGACCTCCGCACTATCTCTTTCCTCGAGGCTCCGGGGATGCCAGCTGGCGCGCTTCTTTAAAGGAGCACTGGAGAATTTGGGAAGGCCGCGCCGGATTGGGTCCGGAAGAACGACGTCTTCAATAGAAAACCATTCCGAGGGCCACTCTTCGGATGCCTTCTTCGGAGTGCCGGACAGGTATCTTGTCCTGGATATGTGCCATACTTCGGCGCCGCCCACCTCAAATATAGATCCCTTTTGGGAGTGGGGAACGAGGCAGAAGAATTTCTGCCATAATTCGAAATGGGCCTCATAGCCTAGGAACATCTCGCAGAGAGCAACAAAGCCAATGCAAGATGGAGCCTGACGTCAGATTTTGCAGTTGGAGACCATAATACTCCAGGAGACCTCTGAGGGAAGCGTGGATAGGGAATCCTACGCCTCTCAGAAGGAAAGAAACGAAGCACACCCGCTCCTCTTTAGAAGGATTGGGGAAATTTTCCGCCAGGGCTTCGCCATTGAGGGAAGTTAATCCAGCCCGAACGGAGACTAGATCCGTGGGAGGAAGATATCCCTGCCTCTGAAGTTCATTCAGATGGGCGTGTGACACCAAGCAGCTTTCCCAGTCGCCTTTTTGAGGGCCGTAGGGGTGTGAGGAGGAGCTAGGAGTGTCGGCCATGTTTGGACGATTTCCTGTGGCGAGCTCTAAGGATTTCCACATGGTGTGGAATGGCATCTGAGATCCAATCCCCTTAAATAGACTCCATCCCTGCATGGTCGAGGGGTTATTTGTAAAAGATACCTAAACCATTCGCATTCGTCTGACACGTGGAAGCCGGGGCGACGGCGGCAAAAAACATGATATTTAATATGGAGCTGAACTATTGTCAATCCGAAGTATAATGGAGAACCCGCCTTACAAAGCCGAAGACATAAAGCAAGATACTACATCGTCATTGAAGGCAAGTTCGGGGGCTACTAAGGGAGTCCTGGATTAAGGGGTCCTCGGGTGGTTGGGCTATGCGACATGGGCCGGACTGGTGAGCCGTAAAGATACAAGATAGAAGGCCTTCCCCCGTGTCCGGATGTGACTCTCCTTTGCGTGGTTGGCAAGCTTGGCGTTCGGATGTGAAGATTCCTTTCTGTGTAAACCGACTCTATACAACCTGATGTCTACTACACAACCTTCTTCTTCTAGACGTTGTTGGGCCTCCAAGTGCAGAGGTTTGTAGGACAGTAGCAAATTTCCCTCAAGTGGATAACCTAAGGTTTATCAATCCGTAGGAGGCATAGGATGAAGATGGTCTCTCTCAAGCAACCCTGCAACCAAATAACAAAGAGTCTCTTGTGTCCCCAACACACCCAATACAATGGTAAATTGTATAGGTGCACTAGTTCGACGAAGAGATGGTGATACAAGTGGTATATGGATGGTACATAAAGGTATTTGTAATCTGAAAATATAAAAACAGCAAGGTAACTAATGATAAAAGTGAGCGTAAACGGTATTGCAATGCGTTGAAACAAGGCCTAGGGTTCATACTTTCACTAGTGCAAGTTCCCTCAACAATAATAACATAATTGGATCATATAACTATACCTCAACATGCAACAAAGAGTCACTCCAAAGTCACTAATAGCGGAGAACAAACGAAGAGATTATGGTAGGGTACGAAACCACCTCAAAGTTATTCTTTCCAATCAATCCGTTGGGCTATTCCTATAAGTGTCACAAACAGCCCTAGAGTTCGTACTAGAATAACACAAGACACAAATCAACCAAAACCCTAATGTCACCTAGATACTCCAATGTCACCTCAAGTATCCGTGGGTATGATTATACGATATGCATCACACAATCTCAGATTCATCTATTCAACCAACACATAGAACCTCAAAGAGTGCCCCAAAGTTTCTACCAGAGAATCACGACGAAAACGTGTGCCAACCCCTATGCATAGGTTCATGGGTGGAACCCGCAAGTTGATCACCAAAACATACATAAAGTGATTCACGTGGTATCCCATTGTCACCACAGATACGCACGGCAAGACATACATCAAGTGTTCTCAAATCTTTAAAGACTCAATCCGATAAGATAACTTCAAAGGGGAAACTCAATCCATTACAAGAGAGTAGAGGGGGGAGAAAACATCATAAGATCTGACTATAATAGCAAAGCTCGCGATACATCAAGATCGTACCACCTCAAGAACACGAGAGAGAGAGATCAAACACATAGCTACTGGTACATACCCTCAGCCCAGAGGGAGAACTACTCCCTCCTCGTCATCGAGAGCACCAGGATGATGAAGATGGCCACCGAAGAAGGATTCCCCCTCCGGCAGGGAGCCAGAACGGGTCTAGATTGGCTTTCGGTGGCTACGGAGGCTTCTGGCGGCGGAACTCCCGATCTATTCTGCCCCTCGATAGTTTTAGGGTACGTGGGTATATGTGGGTGAAAGAAGTACGTCAGGGGAGCCACGAGGGGCCGACGAGGGTGGAGGGCGCGCCCTAGGGGGGTGGGCGCGCCCCCTGTCTCGTGGCTGCCTCGTTCCTTTCCTGACGTGCACTCCAAGTTTTTCCGGTAGCTTTCCTTCCAAAAATAACTTCTCCAGTTGGTTTCATTCCGTTTCGACTCCGTTTGATATTCCTTTTCTTCGAAACACTGAAATAGGCAAAAAAACAGCAATTCTGGGCTGGGCCTCCGGTTAATAGGTTAGTCCCAAAAAGAATATAAAAGTGGATAATAAGGCCCAATATTTTCCAAAACAGTAGATAATATAGCATGGAGCAATCAAAAATTATAGATACGTTGGAGACGTATCAAGCATCCCTAAGCTTAATTCCTTCTCGTCCTCGAGTAGGTAAATGATAAAAAAGAATTTGTGATGCGGAGTGCTACTTGGCATAATTTCAATGTAATTCTTCTTAATTGTGGTATGAATGTTCAGATCTGAAAGATTCAAGACAAAAGTTCATATTGACATAAAAATAATAATACTTCAAGCATACTAACCAAGCAATTATGTCCTCTCAAAATAACATGGCCAAAGAAAGTTCATCCCTACAAAATCATATAGTTTAGTCATGCTCCATTTTCGTCACACAAGAATGCTCTCATCATGCACAACCCCGATGACAAGCCAAGCAATTGTTTCATACTTTAGTAATCTCAAACCTATAAACTTTCACGCAATATATGAGCACGAGCCATGGACATAGCACTATGGGTGGAATAGAATATGATGATGGGGGTTATGTGGAGAAGACAAAAAAGGAGAAAGTCTCACAACAACGAGGCTAATCAATGGGCTATGGAGATGCCCATCGATTGATGTTAATGCAAGGAGTAGGGATTGCCATGCAACGGATGCACTAGAGCTATAGATGTATGAAAGCTCAACAAAAGAAACTAAGTGGGTGTGCATCCAACTTGCTTGCTCACGAAGACCTAGGGCACTTGAGGATGCCCATTGTTGGAATATACAAGCCAAGTTCTATAATGAAAATTCCCACTAGTATATGAAAGTGAAAAAACAAGAGACTCTCTATCATAAAGATCATGGTGCTACTTTGAAGCAGAAGTGTGGAAAAAGGATAGTAGCATTGTCCCTTTTTTTATTTGGCCTTTCCCTTTTTTGCCTTCCTTCTTCTTTTTTTATTTGGCCTTTCCCCCTTTTTTTATTTGGCCTTTTTTTGGGACAATACTCTATTAATGATGATCATCACACTTCTATTTATTTACAACTCAAAGATTACAACTCGATACTAGAACAAAGTGTGACTCTATATGAATGCCTCTGGCGGTGTATCGGGATTGCGATGAATCAAGAGTGACATGTATGAAAAATTATGAACAGTGGCTTTGCCAAAAATACGATGTCAACTACATGATCATGTAAAGCAATATGATAATATGATGCGTGTCATAATAAACGGAATGGTGGAAAGTTGCATGGCAATATATCTCGGAATGGCTATGGAAATGCCATAATAGGTAGGTATGGTGGCTGTTTTGAGGAAGGTATAAGGAGGTTTATGTGTGAAAGAGCGTATCATATCACGGGGTTTGGATGCACCAGCGAGGTTTGCACCAACTCTCAATGTGAGAAAGGGCAATGCACGGTACCGAAGAGGCTAGCAAGGATGGAAGGGTGAGAGTGCGTATAATCCATGGACTCAACATTAGTCATAAAGAACTCACATAGTTATTGCAAAAATATACAAGTCATCAAAAACCTCGGCACTACGCGCATGCTCCTAGGGGGATAGATTGGTAGGAAAGGACCATCGCTCGTCCCTGACCGCCACTCATAAGGAAGACAATCAAATAACACCTCATGTTTCAAATTTGTTACACAACGTTTACCATACGTGCATGCTACGGGACTTGCAAATTTCAACACAAGCATTTCTCAAATTCACAACTACTCAACTAGCACGACTTTGATATTATTACCTCCATATCTCAAAACAATCATCAAGCATCAAACTTCTCTTAGTATTCAAAACACTCATAAGAATTTTTTTTACTAATCTTGAATACCTAGCTTATTACGATTATTTAAGCAAATTACCATGATATTAAAGACTCTCAAAATAATATAAGTGAAGCATGAGAGTTCATCTATTTCTATAAAATAAAACCACCACCGTGCTCTAAAAGGATATAAGTGAAGCACTACAGCAAATGACAAACTACTCCGAAAGATATAAGTGAAGATCAATGAGTAGTCGAATAATTATGCAACTATGTGAAGACTCTCTAACATTTAAGAATTTCAGATCTTGGTATTTTATTCAAACAGCAAGCAAAACTAAATAAAATAAAATGATGCTCCAAGCAAAACACATATCATGTGGCGAATAAAAATATAGCTCCATGTAAAGTTACCGATGAACGAAGACGAAAGAGGGGATGCCTTCTGGGGCATCCCCAAGCTTAGGATTTTGGTTGTCCTTGAATATTACCTTGGGGTTCCTTGGGAATCCCCAATCTTAGGCTCTTGCCACTCCTTATTCCATAGTCCATCGAATCTTTACCCAAAACTTGAAAACTTCGCAACACAAAACTTAACAGAAAACTCGTAAGCTCCGTTAGTATAAGAAAATAAATCACCACTTAGGTACTGTTGTGAACTCATTATAAATTCATATTAGTGTAATATATACTGTATTCCAACTTATCTATGGTTCATACCCTCCGATACTACTCATAGACTCATCAAAATAAGCAAACAACACATCGAAAACAGAATCTGTCAAAAACAGAACAGTCAGTAGTAATCTGGATCAAATGTATACTTATGGAACTCCTAAAATTCTCAAATAAATTTCTGGACCTGTTGAATTTATCTATTAATCATCTGCAAAAATAATTAACTAAATATCACTCTCCAAATACAAATGGCAGCAATTCTCGTGACCGCTAAAGTTTCTGTTTTTTACAGCAGGATCGCAAAGACTTTCCTCAAGTCTTCCCAAAGGTTCTACTTGGCACAAACACTAATTAAAACATAAAAACTCAATAATAACAGAGTCTAGATAAATTATTTATTACTAAACAGGAGCAAAAAGCAAGGAACAAAAATAAAATTGGGTTGCCTCCCAACAAGTGCTATCGTTTAACGCCCCTAGCTAGGCATGATGATTTCAATGATGCTCACATAAAGGGTAAGAATTGAAACATAAAGAGAGGATCATTAAGAATATGACTAGCACATTCAAGTCTAACCCACTTCCTATGCATAGGGATTTTTTGAGCAAACAACTTGTGGGAACAAGAATCAACTTGCATAGGAAAGCAAAACAAGCATAACTTCAAAACTTTAAGCACATAAAGAGGAAACTTGATATTATTGCAATTCCTACAAGCATATGTTCCTCCCTCATAATAATTTTCAGTGGCATCATGAATGAATTCAACAATATAACCAGCACCTAAAGCATTCTTTTCATGATCTACAAGCATAGAAAATTTACTACTCTCCACATAAGCAAAATTCTTCTCATTCGGAATAGTGGGAGTATCATAAGAGACTTGAATACAATAAATTGTTTCCACATTAAAAGAGTAATGTTCAGAGAAGGAGTAATCATAATCATGACATGTTTTATAAATATAATCACTACTTTTTATAGCATAAGTATCATCACAATAATCATCATAGGTAGGAGGCATGCTATCATCATTATAAATTTGCATATCAAAACTTGGGAGACTAAAAATATCATCTTCATTAAACGTAGCATCCCCAAGCTTGGGACAAACATTAATTGCAGAAAATATATTCTCAAAAACATCATCTTCATCAAACATAGCATCCCCAAGCTTAGGACTTTTCATATCATAAGCATAATCACTCTCATCATTAATAGTATGGATATCACCAATAGTATAGCAATTATCATATTCTTCCAAGCAAGTGCCAAAAAGATTTTCAAGATCATAAGAAGTATCATTATATTCCATAATTATATTTTCATGAGGCACAATAGTAATAGGAGAAGCATTATTTGGGAGAGATATCTTTTTACCTCTCATCCTTTTTCTTTTCTTCTTCTTCACCACATCATGTGTGGGTTCAATCCTCTTTTTGGAGCTCCTTATTAATGAGATTGGTTGAATAGGAGGCTCCTCCTCGTTACCTGATTCATCATAAGAAATAATAGGAGGGTATTGGGAAGTCTCTTCCCTTTCATTACTGTTCTCTTCATCTTCTATTTGTTTTCTTTTCTTTATGTAATTGGCAATATAAGGATTTTCAATGCAATTCACCGCACAATACATATAAATCTTCTCTAGATCAAAATCAAGAAATCTATCAAGATTAAACTTTGGAATACCCTCAGTTATATGTTTCATTTCCTCATACCCCAAAAGAAGACTAAGCGCTTTATGATGCTCAAGGGTAATCAAATTACCACAATTTTTGGATACGATTCGATCATGAAACAATTTGCATTGGAGATTTAAATGACCATGTTCATTGCAAAGTTCACAAGGGGCGCGAAAAATATTGAATTTTTTAGCACAATCATCAAGACTTTCTTGCAACAATTTAGTTTCTAAGTACTTATGCCTCTTGCAATATCTATCTTCCCTATTTGGTATGTACTTGCAAACCCAATGCACTCCACAAAAATTGACATGTTTATAGGAGACATTTTCATCATAACTAGTGCAATCTTCATTAGTACTATGGATATTGAAGGAGTTCATACTAACAACATTGCAATCATGCTCATCATTCAAAGATTTAGTGCCAAAATTTTTAATGCATTCTTCTTCTAACACTTTGGCACAATTTTCCTTTCCATCATACTCACGAAAGATATTAAAAAGATGAAGCGTATGAGGAAAACTTCATTCCATTTCTATATAGTTTTCTTTTATAAACTAAACTAGTGCTAAAACAAGAAAGAAAAGATTCGATTGCAAGATCTAAAGATATACCTTCAAGCACTCACCTCCCCGGCAACGATGCCAGAAAAGAGCTTGATGTCTACTACACAACCTTCTTCTTGTAGACGTTGTTGGGCCTCCAAGTGCAGAGGTTTGTAGGACAGTAGCAAATTTCCCTCAAGTGGATGACCTAAGGTTTATCAATCCGTAGGAGGTGTAGGATGAAGATGGTCTCTCTCAAGCAACCCTGCAACCAAATGACAAAGAGTCTCTTGTGTCCCCAACACACCCAATACAATGGTAAATTGTATAGGTGCACTAGTTCGGCGAAGAGATGGTGATACAAGTGGTATATGGATGGTAGATAAAGGTATTTGTAATCTGAAAATATAAAAACAGCAAGGTAACTAATGATAAAAGTGAGCGTAAACGGTATTGCAATGCGTTGAAACAAGGCCTAGGGTTCATACTTTCACTAGTGCAAGCTCCCTCAACAACAATAACATAATTGGATCATATAACTATCCCTCAACATGCAACAAAGAGTCACTCCAAAGTCACTAATAGCGGAGAACAAACGAAGAGATTATGGTAGGGTACGAAACCACCTCAAAGTTATTCTTTCCAATCAATCCGTTGAGCTATTCCTATAAGTGTCACAAACAGCCCTAGAGTTCATACCAGAATAACACCTTAAGACACAAATCAACCAAAACCCTAATGTCACCTAGATACTCCAATGTCACCTCAAGTATCCGTGGGTATGATTATACGATATGCATCACACAATCTCAGATTCATCTATTCAACCAATACATAGAACCTCAAAGAGTGCCCCAAAGTTTCTACCGGAGAATCAGGACGAAAACGTGTGCCAACCCCTATGCATAGGTTCATGGGCAGAACCCGCAAGTTCATCACCAAAACATACATCAAGTGATTCACGTGGTATCCCATTGTCACCACCGATACGCACGGCAAGACATACATCAAGTGTTCTCAAATCTTTAAAGACTCAATCCGATAAGATAACTTCAAAGGGGAAACTCAATCCATTACAAGAGAGTAGAGGGGGGAGAACACATCATAAGATCTGACTATAATAGCAAAGCTCGCGATACATCAAGATCGTACCACCTCAAGAACACGAGAGAGAGAGAGAGATCAAACACATAGCTACTGGTACATACCCTCATCCCCGAGGGAGAACTACTCCCTCCTCGTCATGGAGAGCACCGGGATGATGAAGATGGCCACCGAAAAAGGATTCCCCCTCCGGCAGGCTGCCGGAACGGGTCTAGATTGGCTTTCGGTGGCTACGGAGGCTTTTGGTGGCGGAACTCCCAATCTATTCTGCCCCTCAATAGTTTTAGGGTACGTGGGTATATATTGGTCAGGGGAGCCACGAGGGGCCCGCGAGGGTGGAGGGTGCGCCCTAGGGGGTTGGGCGCGCCCCACTGTCTCGTGGCTCCCTTGTTCCTTCCCTGACGTGCACTCCAAGTTTTTCCGGTAGCTTTCCTTCCAAAAATAACTTCTCCAGTTGGTTTCATTCCATTTCAACTCCGTTTAATATTCCTTTTCTTCGAAACACTGAAATGGGCAAAAAAACAACAATTCTGGGCTGGGCCTCCGGTTAATAGGTTAGTCCCAAAAAGAATATAAAAGTGGATAATAAAGCCCAGTATTGTCCAAAACAGTAGATAATATAGCATGGAGCAATCAAAAAATATAGATACATTGGAGACGTATCACAACCCTAGGCCCCTCCATGTCTATATAAACCGGAGGGTTTAGTTCGTAGAGGCAATCATAATCACACAGGTTAGACATCTAGGGTTTAGCCATTACGGTCTCGAGGTAGATCAACTCTTGTAATCCTTGTATTCATCAAAGTCAATCAAGCAGGAAGTAGGGTATTACCTCCATTAAGAGGGCCCAAACCTAGGTAAACATCGTGTCCGCTGCCTCCTGGTACCTTCGATCCTCAAAAGCACAGTTCGGGACCCCCTACCCGAGATCGGCCGGTTTTGACACCAACATTGGTGCTTTCTTTGTGAGTTCCTCTGTGTTGTCGATAGAAGGATCGATGGCTCGCCTTGTCGTCAATGACAAAATCACCTCTTGAAGGGCCCTAGCTCCTGGGAAGATCCTCCTGCTCGACAATTTCACTATGGGCTTCTGCCCGGCCATTAAGCCCGAGGCGGTCTCTCAGATCGCCAAAAATCATCTCTGCATCGACACCGAAAATGTCGATAGGATGGATCTGGCAGATATCTCGTCCTTGAACGAACTACAAGATCGCATCGCCGCCCTGGGGGTCGCAACAGACTATGATCTGATTGGGCTTAAACCCAATCAGAGGGAAATCAGGTCCCCACCTGTCACCCACCTAGTTATAGTTGTGGAGGAGCAATGTAACACCCAAGATGCGGCTATATCTCCCACGTGTCGAGGCACAACTTAGAGGCATAACCGCATTTTGGTATTATCACAAGAAGGGTCATCTTCACACAATCCCATGTAATGAAGAAGGAAGTAAAATAGTTGTCTTACAATCGCCACGTCACACAATGATCAAATAATTCATACATCATTCAGAGTACACACAAAGTCCGACTACTGACGAATCCAAATGAAAAGAAGACAACCCCAAATGCTAAATGCCAATCGTCCCAACTGGGCACCACTACTGATCATCGGGAAAGGAAACATAGTAACGGACAAGATCTTCGTCGAACTCCCACTTGAGCTCGGCGGCATCACCTGCACTGGTATCATCGTCACCTACAACTTTTTGGGTAGTATCTGTGAGTCACGAGGACTCAACAATCTCAAAACCTGCGAGATCAAGACTATTTAAGCTTATAGGTAGGATGTGGGTATAAGGTGGAGTTTCAACAACCGCTAAGCAAATATGGTGGCTAACATGCGAGTACAAGAGTAAGATGAGAAATTACGCAACGGTCGTAAGCTAGAAATGATCAAGAAGTGATACTGAACTACTTACGTTCATACATAACCCAACCATGTTCACTTCCCGAACTCCGCTGAAAAGAGACCATCACGATTACACATGTAGTTGATGCATTTTAATTAAGTCAAGTGTCAATTTCTCTACAACCAGATATTAACATATTCCCATCTACCACATAACCGCGGGCACGACTCTTGGAAGTTTATACCCTGCAGGGGTGTCCCAACTTAGCCCATCACAAGATCTCACGATCAACGAAGGATATTCCTTCTCCCGGAACAACCTGATCAAACTTGGAATCCCGGTTACAAGACATTTTGACAATGGTAAAACAAGACCAGCAAGATCGCTGGATGTGCCGACAAATCCCGATAGGAGTCGCATGTATCTCGTTCTCAGGGCACACCAGATGGGCAAGACATCGGGTTGGCTGAGACCCTGGTTGCCCGGGGGCGCCGGACATCGCCCAAGATGGACCAACACTCAGAGGAACACTGGCCCGGGTTGTTGATTAAGAATCCTCGGGTAAATTACTCCCGAGGCCAATTTTATTTGTTATAAGGAAAATGTTAAAACCAAGGTTGGGCCTTGCTGGAGGAGTTTTATTCAAAGCGAACTGTCAAGGGGGTCCCATAACCCCAACCGCGTAAGGAACGTAAAATCAAGGAACATAACACCGGTATGACGGAAACTAGGGTGGCAAGAGTGGAACAAAACACCGAGAAGAAGGCCAAGCCTTCCACCCTTTTCCAAATATATAGATGCATTAATTAAAATAAGATATATTGTGATATCCCAACATATACATGTTCCAATATGGAACTACCTGCAAGGCACCTGCAACTAGGAACACTATAAGAGGGGCTGAGAAAAAGCGGTAACATAGCCAAACAACGGTTTTCTAGTTGGCATGATAAATAAGTGGTAGGTAGCGCAACATAGCGATAGAGCGAACAACTAGCAAGCAAACATAGAAGTGATATCGGGGGTAATGATCATATTGCCTGCAAAGTTCTCAGAGTTGTCAAAAGCTTGCTCCTCGTAAACGTACTCGACACGATCCTCGTTCATGAACTCGTCTCCTGGCTCTACCCAAAGCAGGAGCACAAGCAACGGAACAACAATCAATCACGGTGCAATGCACAAGCAACATGATGCAAGACATGGCATGGTATGCAAGGTATGATGTGCAATGCATATGGGTACTCCGGAAGGGAAAAAATGATCAAGGCATCAACTTGGAAAACCAAGCATGCCAATGGAAAGGTTAGGAGATTTTGGTCGAAATCAATATAAGGATCACCGGAAACGAATGCACGGTTTGCAAATGACGAGCAAAACAAGAACGATGCAAAACTACACTTAACAACATCATCACACTTAAAATGCATCATGAAACTATGCTACAGCACTCCAACATAGCAACAAAGCACATGGATGTGTAGTACAGGTGAAGCTCTACAAATCATGAACATGGAGATCCTGCTAGAACTCACTACAACAAGTCTAAAATAGCATGGGAAAAATGCAAATGACAGATAGTTACACAGACTTAGTGAAAATACTGAACAAGGCATAAATAGTATCATGTAGCAATGTTTAGAGCTAGTAAAAAGCATGCTACAAGAACTTATCATGGCAAACTTGAGCATGTCATGCTAGTACTAAAGGCAAAGAACAAAACTCCTTTACTGAACTTGAGCAAAGATGCACAGAAAAGATGGTAGCATCAATGCAAACATGGCAAGTGATATGATTAGTTTCAGACTTGGTAGAAAGAACATGACATGCCAGAAATAGATTCATGATAGCAACTTTGCAAGCTCATGCCACCCATCACAAAGCATTTCATGGCATCACAAGGTAACCAAAATTAAGAAGTCACATTTATGAAGCTAAACATGGCAATAGAATAGTCATAGGGTGCATGGATCACTAGCAAAACATACTGACATCAATAATATTTAGCAAAATGAGAGCATGGTAATAACAAGCTACAATACCCTATAATTACAACCAGAGGTATGTATTGACAGAGCATAACCATATTTTCAAAACACTCTTACTTAAATTCATAAAAATATGCATGGATCTACTTGTGGCAACAAGTTAACATGGCAACCTACTGTATCAGGAAAAGACTTAGCAGAAAACCTAAGTAGCTAAAATCAACAACATTATGTGGCGTACTTTGCATGCTTGTGCTAGTCACCAAAGGACACATAAAAATACAAGGCTTGCACCACTCTAAAGATGGCATGAATATGCTCCTAAAACATGTAGACATGATGCTCAAAACATGCACACACAAAATGCTATGAAAAAGACAAATCAGCAAGTTATGATCGATTCCAACAGACAACATCATTTAGCACTTTTGCAACGAAGATTAGGGCATCAATATGGACATTAACATGCATGCAAATGACACTAACATGAAGAGCATCACGAGATGAACATTTTGATATATCATATGTGCAAATTGGAGCTACGGGCATGAAGATATGGCCGGTCAAACATGTGCACATGAGATGAAAGAATTCGGGGACTTAGAAGAAAATCACCTCCGGATCTAGGGTTGACCTAGCGTGGAAATCGAGGCGGCAGTGGATCTTGCTGGAGACGTGGTGGCGTTGGCCGGAACTGGTCGGGGAAGATGCCGGAGCGCCGGATTTGGCTGGAGGGGCGACGATGACGAGCTGGGTGTGGACGGCGGAGGCGCTAGGCGGCGAGGCGGCGCATGGCGGCGGCGGTGCTAGGCGGAGAGGCGGCTCATGGCGGCGGCAGCGCTAGGCGGCAAGGCGGCGCACGGCGGCGAGCGGCGGGGACGTGGCGTGGGCGCGGTCGGGCGGCGGCGCGGGCGAGCTGGGCCGGGAGGGCCCGCGACAGGCCGCGGCGGCGGGGGCGGCGCGGGGACGCGTGGCAGCTCCTGGTTGGTCCGGGCGCGGCGGCGGACGCGTCCGGCGCCGTCCGGACGTGTCCGGCGCGGAGGAAGATGGTGGAGCTAGGGCTAGACCGCGAATTTCGGGGGAGAGGGCCTATTTATAGGTAGAGGGAGCTAGGAGAGTCCAAATGAGGTGCGATTTTCACCCACACGATCGTGATCCAACGATGGAGAGAATGGGCGGGGTTTAGATGGGCTAATGGGCTGTTGTGGAGTGGTGTTGGGCTGCAAAGAGAGGGGTTTTGGCATTTACACGGTTAACCGTTGGGGCATCAAACGACCTCCATATGGAACGAAATTTGATAGGCAGCTTACCGGTGATGTACCAAGGTCACTCGACAAATCTCGGCCCATTCCGAGAAGGTTTTATCCCGGTCACAAAATGCGATCTGTGGGGTGCAATGGGTGCATGTGTGAGTGTCGGATTCTGAAACGGACAACAGGGAAAAAGACCGGATGCATGAGACAAACACGAATGCAAAAGAGATGCACATAATGACATGAGATGAAATGCATGACATGAACAAAATGCAAACCAGAAGACAAAACCCAACCACGGAGGATATAACATATAACTTATCCGGAAATGGCAAGAGTTGGAGTTACAATTATGGAATGTTACATCTGGGCGTTACAACTCTCCACCACTACAAGAGGATATCGAGCCGAGATCTAGGACTAAAAGAACTCCGGATATTCGGAACGAAGGTGATCCTCGCGCTACCGGGTGGCTTCTCGGTCGGAATGGTGACACCACTTAACTTTCAGGAATTTGATCGACTTGTTGTGAGTTTTGCACTCGGTTTCTTCAGAAATGCTCCACCTCGCCTGGGCCCTACATGTCATGGAGAGCTAGCATGGTAGCGGGGGTGCAGAAAAAACAAGCACTATTCATTGGTTGTCACATCAGAACGATCCAACGGCCTAGATCGAGTCATCTAAAGATCCAATGGTCTGGATTTTTTTGGAAGCCCAATCCAATAGTCCAAATAGCACATGCCCTAAGAAGGCTCCATATGAGGCTAGAATGTAACAATGGGATAGTGAAGTTGAACACTATTGTGTGCTACTTCCACCATTCCAAATTAATAGAAATTCTAGCTTTGTCTTATGTCAAATTTCTTGGAGTTTGACCAAGCCTATAAAAACATACTAGTATTGTTTTGATATTCAGGTAAGTTTTGAGTTAGGACAAGGCAAGGGTCAGGCTATTCATCACCCAAGATGAAGTATTGCTATTCCTCACCCCCTCCATTTTTAGATCATTGCACCATATTTTTATGTCCAGTATTTTTTTATTACTACGTCGGAAGTCAAAAAAGAAAATTTGTATGGGTAGTAAAAAACATTATTATGTTAAATAAAATTACAGACATAAAAAATATAGTATAAAATATACATGAAAAGAATGTAATTTTTGGGGACTTATGACTTATATTTTTGTTTTCTTATATCAAATTTTTCATGGTGAATTGAATGTACTATTTCTATACTAAACGTAGGTAAATTCTTAATGAAACAACCTAAGAGAACCTATGGTGCAAAATAACCCCAAATGCTAAAATCTGACATCATACTTTTATGTGTTCGGAGCGAACGCTGCTTCTGCCGTTTGATAGCGAATCTTCATGTATAGAATTACACTTTTCATCCTGTAAGTCTTTAGCGTGTAATACTTTGGTACTGTAACTCGAGAAACACTCCAATACTGAAAATATGTGGCATCGACGGTCCAAGGCCCCCTCGACGGGCAATCGCTCTGGTGCCACCACATACCCCTCTTTATACATGAAAATACATAGCATCAACGATCCAATCTACAGCCCCTTCGACGGTCGCTCGCTCTGGTGCCGCCATATAATCCAGCAGGGGCCAGGCTTTTTTTATGGAGACAACTGTACCGTTTTTGAAAACATCTCGCGCTCCATTAGTCCGACAACTGTGTGATTTTGCTGATGAGCCTGTTTTGACCGAGCATATTCATTTCACCGCCCCTCTACTAGTGGATGAGTTCATCTTGCTCGAAGATGACAACGTCATGCGATGGTGCGAGGTGATTGCCTCCACGGCTTGGAGCGGATAGGTTCACGCGTGGGCGATCGAGCGTGGCTTGGACTACCCGGTGCCGGTGCTAAAATGGCAGATCTCGGGTGAGGGGTCCCAAACTTGATGATCAGAGCTAGTGCAGCGACCCAGACTCGGTAAGGATCAAAGTCTCTGTGCTTATCGTGCTAGTCCCTGGATCGACTTGCTAGTACAAACAATACTCGATGAAATAACAAAAATAACACACATCTCTGTATTACATCGATAGTCCAGGAGCAATACAATTTATTACAAGATATGGCATAAGGCCGAATAAAACAAATACTGCGAAAGCATAGAAATAAATGAGTCCATCAACACCACTAGCAAAAAACTGAGTGTAGAATATCGACCTATCGCATCTTAATCCTCGTTGGATATATCTGCAACGTGATAAGTTGCAGCCATATAAGTTAATCATTGAATGTACTGGCAAGCCATATCATAAGAGTATAATGAACCTATTTGTACATGCAATTTGGCTAGTGGAAAGCTCTAAGTTTAATTTTGCATAAAGCTGATTTTCCTTATTATGAAATATAAGGAAAACAAACGCGAACGCGAAAAAAGAGATAGGGGAAGGAGAATAAAAATATAAATAAAACACAAAAGCAAAGAAAAATGGCCCAACCCATTATTGGTTGTCTTGTGCGAAGCTCCGACTATCTGTCACCTTGTGCGGAAAATAGAATTTTTACAGCTGCGTGGGTAGAAAAGTAAGTGGGCTGACTTCGCTAGGCCACAACGCGCAACCCATGTACAAAATTCTGGAAAAGCATTTTTTCTAGCACATGAACACATAAGAATTTAGTACCACCTCGGATAGAAAAAATTCTTTTCGACGGTGAACGCATGAAAAAATTGACGAAACACACCTTGTTTAATTAGTAGGTATAGAACTTATTCTACACTACAATATATCGTATGATTAATATGGTATACCCATCACAATCTATTGCCAAAGTTTATTTAAAACCCAATTGATTAAAGTAAGGGTGATGAGATCTCCCGACATTTCCACTACTAGATGCTCAAATTGTCCATAACCGAGGACACAGCTAACCGATTAGGTTTAACGCTCTGCAGTGGTTGCACATTTTTCCCCACAAGACTCGACCACCTCCATGATGGAAAGATCGAGACATAGTCTTTCGAAAGTATTCCCCCTTAACCCACGGATAGGCCGATACACCTACATATTCTACATCTGCTAGCCTATCCCGGAAGAGGTCACACTATCTACTCAACTAAGCCAGAGCCATAATGGCTTGTGGCCGCACACGTAAGCTTCTAGACATGAAAACACATTTGATCCCTTTGATCCTAAGTGGACGGACCACTAGTGTGCACTCCCATAGATTCCCCATGAATGCTCCCACTGTACTTCACCGTTATTAAACCAATTCCACCCAGGTAGTTCATTAATTATCTTAGGTCCTGTTTACTACATTGTCACTCATATTTTATGATGAATCACTCCCCAGTCCACGTCTACTAGTGAAGCAGTATGATATAAAACGATGGTGATAATGTTGTAAGGTTTAGACCTACCTTAATGAACTACTGGGTGTAAAGAATAGCCATCCGGCATAAATTCCTACCATGCAATCCTACCACAAAGGACGAAGTGCATATAAAAAGATAGGTAAATAAAACATGATCAAGATGTAAATTTGCCTTGGTACTGCTGGTTCAACTCTAGAGAATGATAGTACTCGTCTTAGCACTCTGGACAACCTATCACAAATTAAATAAACATACATAAGCAATCATTTCAAAGAACCAAAATAACATGCAACATGAAAAGACTCGAAAGATTCAAATGAAAATCCAACACACTTAACTATCACAAAAAATTTCTAAGTGCAAAAACACATGTGACATATGGTTCGAAATGTGATGTGAATTAAAGTGCATACAAGGCATAGCAATAAATCTACAATGGACAGATCCTAATTGTGTGAAAATACCGTGACAATGGTTCAAGTCATAGGATTTGGCTACGGTAACAAAGTGCAATTTTTTTTAATTCAAACAGAGCTACGGTTTAGGAGATATGACCAAATAGAGTTTGAATTTGAATTTAAAACAATTCAAATTTGAAATTATCAAAAGTTTTCAAAGATGGGTTCTCTATATAAAGCATATTGAGGTGAACGTTTTGCCTCCGGTTTCATCAGATTTGGATCTACGGTTAAAAAAATGTGGCTATTCAAAGTTTAGGGGCTAACCTGTAACTACTGCAACTAAGTCCCAGGCCACGTGGCGGCCGGTGACTGGCTGAAAAAGTGTCAGCTGCAGAGACTATGCGGCGGACGACCACAATTAAACAAAGCGCTACGTGGCGGCTGAATAAAAAAATGACCGTTTGTAAAGATAAAACCATGGTTAACCACATACCGGTTTAGTCTAAAAACAACCTAACTAATCTAATCTAATCTAGGCCACATGTTTACGATATAATGGATGAGAACAGGTGATGATGAGGTCACCTACTAGTGGGTCTCAAGGCCCCACACCATCACTAGTGGGTCTCAAGACCACATTCTCATTCGGATGAATATACCAGGAGGTCCACTCGAACACCTCGATGTTACTCGGCGACCACACTTTAGTCGGCACGACGACCACCACTTGGACCACGGAGGTGGAGGGACGACGTGGGAGCTCCAATGGTTGAGGAATCCCAAGTCATCCTTTAAGTAGAATCATACCTACTTTTACCTGTAACTACCATAGTTGTGGCGCTTTATACCTGTAACTGCCGTAGTAGTGAGCATTAAGTGCCCCGACGATGTGGAGACGTTGGAGCCGCGACACACTCAATATAAGCCGCACTCTTCCTTAGCTGGGGTTAAACAATCTCTATAACCATACCCATCAACAAAAACCAAGCCTTAGGGCACGAGACGTAGGGCTGTTACATCCACCGAGAGGGGCCTGAACTCGTTAAACACCGAGTGTTACACCTGCGTTGTAGCTAGGCTATGCCTCTCTTTCGTACCCCTAGTACTCATTGTCAGGATCGTAACCCCGACAGTTGGCGTCCACCATGGGGCTAGGTGTCTAGAAAAGTTCCACGGTGTAGGTGGATTTTCATCATCATGTTGGTCGGCGGCGAGATCTGTTTCGGGACGCTCCGCTTCATCACCGACGACTCAGCATGGCTTCGTGAGGCCCCGCTGGACGTGGAGGCGCTGCCCATCCGCGGCGGGACGTATTTTTGCGTGTCCTCTTACGAAGTCCTTCTCAGACTGCCCTCGGCTCCGTACCGAGTGGCCGCTCACCTACCCACCGCACGCCGCCGCAAGCGCTCCAGACGCTTGCGGATGCAGCTCTGGATCAAGCATGTTGTGGCCCTTCAGGCCGCGTCAGAGCATGTGGTGGCTCTCGAGTTTGATGAACCCACCCTCGACCTCTCCGATGGGTTACTCGATGATTCCTCCGAGGAGTCCGAGTGCGAGAGCGTCGATTCGACCGCCGAAGTTCTCATGGCGGACAACTCCGAGTATCACGCACCCCCGAGGTACACGGAGCCCTGGGATGGTCATGCAGGAACTTCACATAGGAACGCCAATGGAAGAGGCGAGGATAATCACTCCCCCGCTCACGAGCCGTACGTCCCGCAAGCTCTCACTCAGGAGCAGCGCGAGGAGCTCCGCCATTGGAACGAGAAGTTCCTGAACACCCCCATCACTTGGACGACTCCTAAGGCCCTGGCCATGGAGTCGACGCGCCTGGCCACCCTGGCCGAGTGCGGTCGTCTCGAGCGGCTTCAGAAAGAGCTGGATGACCGCGCGCACTACCAGCCCAGCTCTAGTCGGCACAAGCATCGACTTTTCCCGAGTGACCAACCTCGGAAGTATTAGGTCCTCAGCACTCCGTTGCAAAATCTGGTGGCTGCTACTCAGATCGCTGATTCCATACAGCCCTCCGGCTCCATCGCTGGAGAAGGGATTCAGCATATCCAAGTGCTCCTGAAGATGGCGCTATCGCAAAATGCTATGGTGTTCCAGTCCAGGGATCGCATCCACAACGCGTCAGTGCGGGCGGAGTCCGTTCAGTCGGCTCACACTCCACTTGGCTCCGAAAGATGCCGAGCCTCATCCTCCTTGAGAGATCATTACAAAGATCTAAGGCGTGATCAGGTAGTGTCACCTCGGTGACATGACGATTACGATCGCGCTCTGATACTTCCACCATGAGACAACGCATACGATCGCCAGCCCTATGGCGACAGGCAGACGCTTGGTGGCGATCGAAGGCCGAGTCCTCCTCGTCATACAAGGGACACCCAAGACCCGTAGTTCAAAAGCGAGATCCGTTCTTGCTCAGAACCTGGTCGATACGGGTCGGGCATTGAGAGAAGGTTTGGATGCCGACGGGCCGAATGGTTCCGCACCCTCAGGACCCAAGTGTTTCAGTCAGTACATTCAGGCTATAGAGATTCCCAACAACTTCAGATTAACCATGGGGATCAGCAAGTTCACCGATGGGTCTAAGCCGGAAATCTGGTTGGAAGATTACTGAGTGGCCATTTAGATTGGCGGCGACAATGACAACATGGCCATGAAGCATCCATCGCTGATGCTTGAAGGCTCTGCTCGGGCATGGCTCAGTCAGCTCCCGCCAGGTAGCATATTCTATTGGGACGATCTAGCGCAAGTGTTTGTCAAGACCTTTGAGAGCACGTATAAGCGACCAGGTGCTTTGGTCGAGTTGCAGCATTACGTGCAGGGGCAAAACGAGACTCTCTGAGAGTGCATTCAGCGGTGGACCACTCTACACAATACGGTGGATAACGTCACCGAGCACCAGGCAATTTGCGCTTTCAAAGCCGGAGCCAGATACTGAGAGTTGAACCTGAAGTTCAGCCGAACTGAGATCCCGACTCTCAGTCGGGCTATGGATATAGCCAGTTAGTACGCCAACGACAAGGAAGAAGGGCGACTGGGAAGCGACAAGAACCGAGCGGGCGACGCTGATCAGTCGGATAACAATAAGGACAAGAAGCACAAGCGGAAAGCTAAAGCGGCGGGAAATGCTAAGGCCGCGGTTCTGGCCGGTGCTACCTCTTGAGCTTGCATTGGTTTTTCCCTTGAAGAGGAAAGGGTGATCAGCAAAGTAGAGTAAGTATTTCCTTCAGTTTTGAGAACCAAGGTATCAATCCAGTAGGAGACAACGCGACAAGCCACCGAATACCTGCACAAAATACCAACTTCCACCCAACGCGATAAGGGGTTGTCAATACCTTCACGGTTATTTACAAAGTGAGATCTGATAGAGATGGATAAATGGTAAAGTAATATTTTTGGTTTATAGAACGGAAAGTAAAAGATTGCAAAGAAAGTAATCGAAAACTAAAATTGTAGATCAAAAACTTATAAGATGGGAAATAGACCCGGGGGCCATAGGTTTCACTAGAGGCTTCTCTCAAGACAGAAATTAATACGATGGGTGAACAAATTACTGCCGAGCAATTGATAGAAAATCGCAAAGTTATGATGGTATCTAAGGCAATGATCATGAATATAGGCATCACGTTCATGTCAAGTAGACCGAAATGATTCTGCAACTACTACTATTACTCCACACATCGACCAACTCATGCCTGCATCTAGAGTATTAAGTTCATAAGAACAGAGTAATGCATTAAGTAAGATGACATGATGTAGCGGGATTAACTCAAGCAATATGAAGAAAACCCCATCTTGTTATCCTCCATGGCAACAGTACAATACGTGTCGGTTCCCCTTCTGTCACTAGGATCAAGTACCGCAAGATTGAACCCAAAGCTAAGCACTTCTCCATTGCAAGAAAAACCAATCTAGTTGGCCATACCAAATCGATAGTTCGAAGAGACTTGCAAAGATATGAAATCATGCATATAAGAATTTAGAGGAGATTCAAATAATATTCATAGATAAGCTGATCATAAATCCACAATTCATTGGATCTCGGCAAACACACCGCAAAAGAATATTACATCGAATAGATCTCCAAGAACATCGAGGAGAACATGGTGTTGAGAATCAAAGAGAGAGAAGAATCCATCTAGCTACTAGCTATGGGCCCGCAGGTTTGAGGTAAACTACTCACCCTTCATCAGAGAGGCAATGGTGTTGATGTAGAAGCCCTCCGTGATCGAATCCCCCTCCGGCGGGATGCCGGAAAAAGCCCCAATATGGGATCTCACGGGTATAGAAGGTTGCGGCGGTGGAAAAGTGGTTTCGTGGCTCCCCTGGAAGTTTTCAGGGTATATGAGTATACATAGGAGGAAGATCTAGGTCAGGAGGTCACCGAGGGGCCCACGAGGTTGGGGGCGTGCCCTACCCCCTGGGCGCGCCCTCGACCCTTGTGGCCGGCTCGCGGCTCTACTGACTTGAACTCCAAGTCTCCCGGGTGTCTTCTGGTCCAAGAAAAATCATCGCGAAAGTTTTATTCTGTTTGGACTCCATTTGGTATTCCTTTTTTGTGAAACTCTAAAACAAGGAAAAACAGAAACTGGCACTAGGCTCTAGGTTAATAGGTTAGTCCCAAAAATCATATAAAATAACATATTGATGCATATAAAACATCCAAAGCAGATAATATAATAGCATGGAACAATCAAAAATTATAGATACGTTGGAGACGTATCAAGCATCCCCAAGCTTAATTCTTGCTCGTCCTCGAGTAGGTAAGTGATAAAAACAGAATTTTTGATGTGGAATGCTACCTAACATATTTATCCATGTAATTTCTTTATTGTGGCATGAATGTTTAGACCCGTAAAATTCAAAACAAAAGTTTAATATTGACATAAAAACAATAATACTTCAAGCATACTAATAAATAATTATGTCTTCTCAAAATAACATGGCCAAAGCAAGCTTATCCCTACAAAATCATATAGTCTGGCTATGCTCCATCTTCATCAGACAAAATATTCAAATCATGCACAACCCCGATGACAAGCCAAGCAATTGTTTCATTCTTTTGATGTTCTCAAACTTTTTTAACTTTCACGCAATACATGAGCGTGAGCCATGGATATAGCACTATGGGTGGAATAGATGGTGGTTGTGGAGAAGACAAAAAGAAGGAGATAGTCTCACATCAACTAGGCGTATCAACGGGCTATGGAGATGCCCATTAATAGATATCAATGTGAGTGAGTAGGGATTTCCATGCAACGGGTGCACTAGAGCTATAAGTTTATGAAAGCTCAAAAAGAAACTAAGTGGGTGTGCATCCAACTCGCTTGCTCACGAAGACCTAGGGCTCATAGGAGACTCTCTATCATGAAGATCATGGTGCTACTTTGAAGCACAAGTGTGGTAATAGGATAGTAACACTGTCCCCTATCTCTTTTCTCTCTTTTTTTGTTGGTCCTTCTCTCATTTTTTGGCCTCTTTTATTTTATTTTATTTTTATTTTTCGTTCGGAGTCTCATCCCGACTTGTGGGGGAATCATAGTCTCCATCATCCTTTCCTCACATGGGACAATGCTCTAATAATGAAGCTCATCACACTTTTATTTACTTACAACTCAAAAATTACAACTCGATACTTAGAACAAAATATGACTCCATGTGAATGCCTCCGGCGGTTTACCGGGATGTGCAATGAATCAAGAGCGACATGTATAAAAAATGATGAACAGTGGCTTTGCCACAAATACGATGTCAACTACATGATCATGCAAAGCAATATGACAATGATGGAGCATGTCATAATAAACGGAACAGTGATAAGTTGCATGGCAATATATCTCGGAATGGCTATGGAAATGCCATAAAAGGTAGGTATGGTGACTGTTTTGAGGAAGGATATGTGGCGGGTTTATGGTACCGGCGAAAGTTGCACGATACTAGAGAGGCTAGCAATGGCGGAAAGGTGAGAGTGCGTATAATCCATGGACTCAACATTAGTCATAAAGAACTCACATACTTATTGCAAAAATCTATTAGTCATCGAAACAAAGTACAACGTGCATGCTCCTAGGGGGATAGATTGGTAGGAAAAGACCATCGCTCGTCCCCGACCACTACTCATAAGGAATACAATCAATACATAAATCATGCTCCGACTTCATCACATAACGGTTCACCATACGTGCATGGTACAGGACTCACAGACTTTAACTCAAGTATTTCTCAAATTCACAATTACTCACTAGCATGACTCTAATATCACCATCTTCCTATCTCAAAACAATCATAAGGAATCAAACTTCTCATAGTATTCAATGCACTTTATATGGAAGTTTTTATTATATCCCTCTTGGATGCCTATCATATTAGGACTAATTTTATATAACCAAAGAAAATTACCATGCTATTCTAAAGACTCTAAAAATAATATAAGTGAAGTACGAGAGTTCATCAATTTATATAAAATAAAACCACCACCGTGCTCTAAAAAGATATAAGTGAAGCACTAGAGCAATTTTGCCTAGCTCAAAAGATATAAGTGAAGTACATAGAGCATTTTAATAAATCATGATTCATGTGTGTCTCTCACAAAATGTGAGTACAAAAAGGATGATTGTGGCAAACTAAAAAGCAAAGACTCAAATCATACAAGGCGCTCCAAACAAAACACATATCATGTGGTGAATAAAAATATAGCTCAAGTAAAGTTACCGATAAACAAAGACGAAAGAGGGGATGCCTTCCCGGGGCATCCCCAAGCTTAGGCTTTTTGGCCTCCTTGAATATTACCTTGGGGTTCCTTGGTCATCCCCAAGCTTAGGCTCTTGCCACTCCTTATTACATAGTCCAACAAATCCTTACCCAAAACTTGCAAACTTCACAACGCAAAACTTCAACAGAAAATCTCGTAAGCTCCATTAGTATAAGAAAATAAATCACCACTTTTGGTACTGTTGGGAATTCATTCTTTATTTATATTCGTGTAATATATACTGTATTCCAACTTTTCCATGGTTCATACCCCCCGATAGGAGCCATAGATTCATCAAAATAAGCAAACAACACACGAAAAACAGAATCTGTCAAAAACAGAACAGTCTGTAGCAATATGGAGATTTCGAAGACTTCTGTAACTGCACAAATCCTGAGAAATTAGGAAGTCCTATTAAATTTTTTTATAAATCCTCTGCAAAAAGAATCAATATTTTATAGTGCTTCTGTTAAAAATGAGAACTAATCTCCTGGGCGTAGAAAGTTTCTGTTTTTCAGCAGGTTCAAATCAACTTTCACCGTAAGCTATCCCAAAGGTCTTACTTGGCACAAACACTAATTAAAACATAGAACCACATCTAACCAGAGGCTATATGAAATATTTAGTGCAAAACAGAACCTAAAAATAAAAAACAAAAATAAAATTGGGTTGCCTCCCAACAAGCGTTATTGTTTAACGCCCCTAGCTAGGCATAAAAACACGAATAGATCTAAGTGTTATCATCTTTGGCATGCAATCCATAAGTGGCTCTCATAATAGACTCATAAGGCAATTTAATTTTCTCTCTTGGTAAGTGTTTCATGCCTTCCCTTAACGGAAATTGAAATCTAATGTTTCCTTCTTTCATATCAATTATTGCACCAATCGTTCTAAGGAAAGGCCTACCAAGAATAATAGGACATGTAGGATTCCAATCTATATCAAGAACAATGAATTCTACAGGCACATAATTCCTATTTGCAACAATAAGAATATAATTAATTCTTCCCATAGGTTTCTTAATAGTGGAATCCGCAAGATGCAAATTTAAGGAACAATCATCAAATTCACGGAAACCTAACATATCACATAGAGTTTTCGGAATCGTGGAAACACTAGCACCCAAATCACACAAAGAATAGCATTCATGATCTTTAATATTAATCTTAATAGTAGGTTCCCACTCATCATAAAGTTTTCTATGGATATAAACTTTCCAATTCAAGCTTTTCTTCAAAAGATTGCATCATATCATCAACGATATGTTTAGTAAAAGCTTTGTTTTGATCATAAGCATGAGGAGAATTCAACATGGATTGCAACAAGGAAATACAATCTATTAAAGAACAATTATCATAATTAAATTCCTTGAAATCCAAAAGATTGGGTTCATTGCTACTTAAAGTTTTGACCTCTCCAATCCCACTTTTATCAATTTTTGCATCAAGATCTAAAAACTCCGAATCATTGGGACGTCTGTAACTAAAGTTGAATCATCTCCAATCCCATATTTATCAACATTTACATTGGAAAACAAAAATTGAATAGGAGTCACATCAATCACTTTAAGATCTTCATCATTATTTTCACGGAAACTAGAAGAACACGCTTTTATAAACCAATCTTTCTTAGCACGCATCTTAGTGGTTCTTTCTTTGCACTCATCAATGGAAATTCTCATGGATTTGAGAGACTCATTGATATCATGCTTAGGTGGAATAGATCTAAGTTTGAAAGAATCAACATCAAGATAAATTCTATCCACGTTCCTAGCCAAATCATCAATCTTAAGCAATTTTTCTTCAATCAAAGCAATGAAATTCTTTTTTGAAATAATAAATTCTTTAATGCTATTCTCAAAATCAAAGGGCACCTTATTCTAATTTCCATAAGAATTGTTGTAGGAATTACCATAATTATTAGAGGAATTACTAGGAAACGGGCTAGGATTAAAATTACCTCTATACGTGTTATTACCAAAATTGTTCCTACCAACAAAATTCACATCCATAAATTCATTATTGTTTTCAATCAAAGTAGACAAAGGCATATAATTAGGATCAATAGGAGCACTCTTAATAGCAAAATAATTTCATAAGCTCATCCATCTTTCCACTCAAAACATTTATTTCTTCAATAGCATGCACTTTTTTTTACTAGTGGAAGATCTTTCGGTATGCCATTGAGAATAATTAACCATAATATCATCTAGGAGTTTAGTAGCTTCTCCTAAAGTAATTTCCATAAAAGTGCCTCCCGCGGCCGAATCTAAAAGATTTCTAGAAGCAAAATTCAATCCGGCATAAATTTTTTGTATAATCATCCACAAATTCAAACCATGAGTAGGGAAATTTCTAATCATCAATTTCATCCTCTCCCAAGATTGTGCAACATGTTCATGATCAAGTTTCTTAAAATTCATAATATCGTTCCTAAGGGAGATGATCTTAGTGGGAGGAAAATACTTGTAATTAAAAGCATCTTTACACTTGTTCCATGAATCAATACTATTTTTAGAAAAAGATGAAAACCAAGTTTTAGCATGATCCCTAAGCGAGAACGGAAATAGCTTCAATTTAACAATATCATTATCCACATCTTTTTTCTTTTGCATATCACAGAAATCAATGAAATTATTAAGATGAGATGCAACATCTTCATTGGGAACGCCGGGAAATTGATCTTTCATGACAAGATACAGGAAACCGGTTTTAATTTCGCAAGATTCCGCATTAGCACCAGGAGCAATCGGAGTACTAATAAAATCATCGTTGTTGGTATTGGAAAAGTCACAGAATTTTGTATTATCTTGAGCCATCGTGGCAAAGCAAGAAATCAAACACACGAGCACACAAAAAGCAAGCGAAGAAGGCGAATGGAAGAAGGGCGAAGAAAAATGAATCTTTTCGAAAAACGTTTTAGAAGTGGGGGAGAGGAAAACGAGAGGTGAATGGCGAATAATGTAATGCGAGGGATGAGAGTTTATGATGGCTACTTGGTATGTCTCGGCTTGGCGTAGATCTCCCCAGCAACGGCGCTAGAAATTGCTACCTCTTGAGCACTGCATTGGTTTTCCCTTGAAGAGGAAAGGGTGATGTAGCAAAGTAGCGTAAGTATTTCCCTCAGTTTTCGAGAACCAATGTAGCAATCCAGTAGGAGGCTACGCGCCAGTCCCTCGCACCTACAAAAAACAAATAAATCCTTGCAACCAACGTGATAAGGGGTTGTCAATCCCTACACGGTCACTTACGAGAGTGAGATCTGATAGTTATGATAATATAATATTTTTCATATTTTTATGATAAAGATGCAAAGTAAAATAAAAGCAAAGTAAAAAGCAAAGGAAATAACTAAGTGTTTTGGAGATTAATATGATGGAGATAGACCCGGGAGCCATAGGTTTCACTAGTGGCTTCTCTCAAGAGCATAAGTATTTTATGGTGGGTGAACAAATTACTGTTGAGCAATTGACAGAATTGAGCATAGTTTTGAGAATATCTAGGTATGATCATGTATATAGGCATCACGTCCGAGACAAGTAGACCGACTCCTGCCTGCATCTACTACTATTACTCCGCACATCAACCGCTATCCAGCATGCATCTAGAGTATTAAGTTCATAAGAACAGAGTAACGCCTTAAGCGACATGATGTAGAGGGATAAATTCATGCAATATGATAAAAAAACCCATCTTGTTATCCTCGATGGCAACAATACAATACGTGCCTTGCTGCCCCTACTGTCACTGGGAAAGGACACTGCAAGATTGAACCCAAAGCTAAGCACTTCTCTCATTGCAAGAAAGATCAATCTAGTAGGCCAAACCAAACTGATAATTCGAAGAGACTTGCAAAGATAACCAATCATACATAAAAGAATTCAGAGAAGATTCAAATATTGTTCATAGATAAACTTGATCATAAACCCACAATTCATCGGTCTCAACAAACACACTGCAAAATAAGATTACATCGAATAGATCTCCACAAGAGAGGGGGAGAGCATTGTATTGAGATCCAAAAAGAGAGAAGAAGCCATCTAGCTAATAACTATGGACCCGAAGGTCTGAAGTAAACTACTCACACTTCATCAGAAGGGCTATGGTGTTGATGTAGAAGCCCTCCGTGATTGATGCCTCCTCCGGCGGAGCTCCGGAACAGGCCCCAAGATGGGATATCGAGGATACAGAAAGTTACGGCGGTGGAATTAGGGTTTTGGCTCCGTATCTGATCGTTTGGGGGAACGTAGGTATATATAGGAGGAAGGAGTACGTCGGTGGAGCAACATGGGGCCCACGAGGGTGGAGGGCGCGCCTAGGGGGGGTATGCGCGCCCCCTACCTTGTGGCTTCCCTGTTGGTTGCTTGACGTAGGGTCCAAGTCTCCTAGATCTTGTTCGTTCCAAAAATCACGTTCCCGAAGGTTTCATTCCGTTTGGACTTCGTTTGATATTCTTTTTCTGCGAAACTCTGAAATAGGAAAAAAAAACAACAATTCTGGGCTGGGCCTCCAGTTAATAGGTTAGTCCCAAAAATAATATAAAAGTGAATAATAAATCCCAATAATGTCCAAAATAGAAGATAATATAGCATGGAGCAATAAAAAATTATAGATACGTTGGAGACGTATCAGAAATCCTTCCTGCTACCTCTTGAGCTTGCATTGGTTTTTCCCTTGAAGAGGAAAGGGTGATGTAGCAAAGTAGAGCAAGTATTTCCCCTCAGTTTTGAGAACCAAGGTATCAATCCACTAGGAGACAACTCGACAAGCCACTGAATACCTGCACAAACAAACACCAACTTGCACCCAACGCAATAAGGGGCTGTCAATCCCTTCACGGTTATTTGCAAAGTGAGATCTGATAGAGATGGATAAACGGTAAAGTAATATTTTTGGTTTATAGAACGGAAAATAAAAGATTGCAAAGAAAGTAAAACGGAAACTAAAATTGTAGATCGGAAACTTATAATATGGAAAATAGACCCGGGGCCATAGGTTTCACTAGAGGCTTCTCTCAAGATTGAAATTAATACGGTGGGTGAACAAATTACTGCCGAGCAATTGATAGAAAAGCGCAAAGTTATGACGATATCTAAGGCAATGATCATGAATATAGGCATCACGTCCGTGTCAAGTAGACCGAAACAATTTTGCATCTACTACTATTACTCCACAAATTGACCGGCTCCTGCCTGCATCTAGAGTATTAAGTTCATAAGAACAGAGTAATGCATTAAGTAAGATGATATGATATAGCGGGATTAACTCAAGCAATATGACGAAAACCCCATCTTGTTATCCTCGATGGAAACAATACAATACGTGTCGGTTCCCCTTCTATCACTAGGATCGAGCACCGCAAGATTGAACCCAAAGCTAAGCACTTCTCCCATTGCAAGAAAACCAATCTAGTTGGCCAAACCAAATCGATAGTTCGAAGAGACTTGCAAAGATATCAAATCATGCATATAAGAATTCAGAGGAGATTCAAATAATATTCATAGATAAGCTGATCATAAATCCACAATTCATCGGATCTCAGCAAACACACCGCAAAAGAGTATTACATCGAATAGATCTCCAAGAACATCGAGGAGAACATGGTATTGAGAATCAAAGAGAGAGAATAAGCCATCTAGCTACTAGCTATGGACCCGTAGGTCTAAAGTAAACTACTCACACTTCATCGGAGAGGCAATGGTATTGATGTTGAAGCCCTCCGTGATCGAATCCCCCTTCGGCAGGATGCCGGAAAAGGCCCCAAGATGGGATCTCATGGGTACAGAAGGTTGCGGCGGTGGAAAAGTGGTTTCGTGGCTCCCTTGGAAGTTTTCAGGGTATATGAGTATATATAGGAGGAAGATCTAGGCCAGGAGGTCACCAAGGGGCCCACAAGGTTGGGGGGCGCGCCCTCCACCCTTGTGGCCGCCTCGTGGCTCTTCTGACTTGCACTCCAAGTCTCCCGGGTGTCTTCTGGTCCAAGAAAAATCATCGCGAAAGTTTTATTCCGTTTGGTATTCCTTTTCTGTGAAACTCAAAAACAAGGAAAAAACAGAAACTGGCACTTGGCTCTAGGTTAATAGTTTAGTCCCAAAAATCATATAAAATATCATATTAATGCATATAAAACATCAAAGAAAGATAATATAATAGCATGGAACAATAAAAAATTATAGATACGTTGGAGACGTATCAGCCGGCCAAGGCAAAGGCAAAGGCTCGCAGAAGCATAAGACTGATTGGAAAGTAAAGAAGCAAGTCGCACAGAAGAGTGACATCCTCGATCAGCCCTGCCAAATCCACATGAAGAAAGATGGGGAGGGAAATTTGATTTTGCCCAAGCATACCACTCGGGGGTGCCGGCTCCTTAAGCAAGAGATGCGGCAAGATCCCTCGAGGGACAAGGACGAGGATGATGACGACGATGGAGGCAAGGGTACTTCTAGGTACCCCAACATCGAAATAGTATTGATGATTTTCGTCGACGTCGAAAGCAAGAGCCGCCTCAAGGTCATAAACCGAGAGGTCAACATGGTAGTTTCGACTGTCACCAAATACCTCGACTGGGCTAAAACGCCCGTAACGTTCAACCAGTCAAATCACTCGGCCCACATACCGATCCCTGGGCAGTAGGCTTTGGTGGTTTATCCGGCTGTTGGAGGGGTCCGACTGCGTAAGGTCCTCATGGACGGTGGCAACGGGCTTAATATCATTTACGCCGATACTCTAGAGGCAATGGTCATTTCGATGTCTCAATGTCGGTGTCAAAACCGGCAGATCTCGGGTAGGCAGTCCCGAACTGTGCGTCTAAGGATCGATGGTAATTGGAGACAGGGGACACGATGTTTAACCAGGTTCGGGCCCTCTTGATGGAGGTAATACCCTACATCTTGCTTGATTGACTTTGATGAATATAGGGGTTACAAGAGCTGATCTACCACAATATCATAATGGCTAAACCTAACTGTCTAGCCTATATGATTATGATTGTCTCTACCGACTAAACCCTCCGGTTTATATAGACACCGGAGGGGGCTAGGGTTCTATGGAGTCGGTTTACAAAGAAAGGAATATTCATATCCGCACGCCAAGCTTGCCTTCCACGCAAAGGAGAGTCCATCCAGACATGGGGGAAAGTCTCCTATCTTGTATCTTCACAGCCCATTAGTCTGGCCCATGTTGCATAGCCCGGACGCCCAAGGACCCTGTAATCCTAGACTCCATCAGTAGCCCTTGAACCAGTCTTCAATGACGATGTGTCCGACGCGCAGATTGTCTTCGACATTGCAAGGCGGTCCTCCTTTGAATTCTTCAAAGTAATTGACCACCAGCACTATATCCGGCTCCGTAAAATAGTCACAATCCTCAAACATAAAGGTAAAATACAAATAAATTATGTCTTCTGATGATTTCACAGATGAGACTTTACATCTAGCCGTTTTATTATTTCGAACTGTTTTTCGGCCTCCCGTTTCACGCTTCGAGACGCAACCTCCAGCGACATGTCTTGTCAAAGCAGAGATCGTGCCCCCTTATTACGGGATTTTCATAAATATGAGTTTTGGTAACTTAATTGTGCGGTTCGCGTGACCCCTTGGGAACAGGCAAGTTTTAAGGCTCGAGCGAGGGGACGCTTGATATTCGCAGTCCATATAAGTGGATAGAACCTATCTGTTCCACGTCATTCTCTCTGCCTCTCCGTCCCCGAGCTCCAGCACCCAAACTCCAAGCTTTTCTCTCCCTGACAGTTCCTCTGACCATGGCCGGCTCTCAAGGCAAGTGGGTGCCCTCCTCCGTCACGGAGGAGAACATCAAGGAGCTGCGGGAAGCGCGGTATTTGACCGCGGAAATCAAGCATAGGCTTCATGATCCAGCGCATGTCATCCCCACTCCGGGGCCTGGTGAGAGGGTGGTGTTTATCCCCCACTTCCTCCATGGACTCAGATTCGCCCTTCACCCCTTTGTAAGGGGTCTCATGTTCTACTACGGGCTGGATTTTCACGATCTGGCCCCAAATTCATTCCTTCACATCTCCGCGTTCATCGTCGTGTGTGAAGCCTTCCTCCGTGTCCCTCCACACTTCGACTTATGGCTCAAGATCTTTAATGTGAAACCGAAGGTCGTCAATGGGAAACACGCGGACTGTGTTGGCGCCATGGTGAGCAAGCTCCCCATAGTCAATTGGCCAAAGGGAGTCTTTAAGGACACCGCCAAAATATGGCAACAGGAATGGTTCTATATCACAGAACCCCGCGGCTCCAAGTGGGCAACTGTTCCAGCCTTTAGATCCGGACCCTCGCTGAGGCTTACATCCTAGACTGACAAGGGCCCGGACTGGGGGTCGGTCTCTGAGGTGCTGCGGCTACAGAAACGCATCAAGAGCATGATAGCGAAGGACGTTACCCTTGCCGACGTAAACCAAGTGATATTGATCCGCCGAGCACTTCCCTGCCAGAGGCGGCCCCTCAAGATGTGGGAGTTCAATCTGGAAGATCTGCGGACCCTACAATGGATCTACGACACAACGCATAAGGGGATCTGGAAGCTGCTTTTTAAGAAGCAGAAATCATGGCCAAGGTCCTCAAACGACACCGGCCTCGACTGCAACCATCCGTCCTCCGAGGTAAATTCTAAACACTCCGAACACCAATAGGCTTCAACGACTCGAGGGAGAGGTGTTAAGTAATCCATCCCCAAACAGGTATGGATCAAGAAGGCGGAGCAGATCTGGTGTCCGGCTCTGCTCCCCGAAGACCCATCCAATCCTCTTCTAATGAGGATGCTGGTCCCGGCGCCATACCAGGCGCTAGCAAAGAAGGACAAGAAGAAGAAAAGGGAGGAGAGCACTTCAGACGCAATGTCCGGAGACGCTGATGCCCAGTCCTCTCAAGGTGACGACGACGAGGAGGAGGAGGAAGAAGAAGATCCTCCCCGCAAGGGTAAAAAGAGGGCGACCTTCGAAGACCTGGAAGCCGAAGTGTCCAAGAGGGACAAAATTACCCTCCCCGATGACTCGGAGTCAAACGCCGAGGTTGTCCCAAAGCACTAGCACCGGACTAAGCCCCAAGCCGACTCGTAAGTGGTCCAGGATTTTTCGCACTTATTCAATCAATACATTGTGATAATAACTCTAAGTTCTATCTTTTAGTCCGGCCCCCAATCTCCCTCCACTATCTTCGTCCTCGGGGGATCTGCCACCGGAGATGATGGAGAGCGGGTCGCCTCCATTAGCCTCCCCACCGCTAAGGCGGATGATGCCGAGGTGTCGTCTCATAGGCCCTTCCCAAGCCTTGAAGAGACGCGGGGGGGGGGGGGGGTCTAATGGCGCCAGAGGGTGATACCTCGGCTGCCGGAGGGCCGGGGAGGACGGTCCTCATGGAGACCAGTGACGAGGGCCCCGGTCAATCCATCCCCAGCCGTAGACTGCTCCGGAGACCAATACGACCCTGAAGTCTAGTGAACGACCCCCTGCGGGAGAAAAGGGAGCGGCGACCTCTGCTAATCCGGAGGTGCCGAATACCACGACGAACGCTCTTGAAAGTGCATCTGTCCTGGACGAGCACCGCATCCTGATGGGTGTGGTGTCTGAGAAGATTCAGTTCGCAAAGAGCAGACTGAACGTAACCTTCTCCAGCCTGCTAGCAGTATTTGAGGTACGCAATGTAATGTTTTTGATCTTTTTTATGAGAAATATGCCCATATATAGATAGTAGCCCCTGAGACTCTGTTCGGTTTTCTAAAAGAAAAACGAGCAGAGGATCAATAATCAGTTGTCAGGTGGTAACATGCTATTTTATTTGAATTTCAAAATAGGCCTGTCTGTTAGCGGCGACTGCCCAATCAGCGGAGATTTTTGAACTCAAACGGAAACTGGAGCGAGCCGATGAGGATCTAGTCCTTGTTAACACGCGGCTCGACCAAGCGCAAGGTATAAGATACATCTTGTTGTATGCCTATTTATTTCCATGCTTTTGTGGAAGTTGAAGAGCTTTACTACGCATGGTTGTACAGATGGTGCCGCTGCGGTGGAGACCCTTAGAGGTGAGCTTGCTCAAGCCAAGGAGCAGGCAAGGGTAAGCCAGGCGGCTGCTGACAAGGTGACTGTGGACTTAACGGCCGAACAAGCCACTCGGCGCCGTTTGGAGGAACGGGTGACAGAGATGGAGCAAAAGCTCAAGGAGACTGCCGCCAAGTGCGAGTCCCTAGAAACAGAAAACAAAGCGAAGGTGACCGAACTCGCCAAGGCCCTTCAAGATGCTTCGGAGGCACGATCCGAATCCCGCGCAGCGCACCAGGAAATCCGTCAAACCGGTCAGATAGCGGCTGGTAAGCCTTTTCTTTTATAGGCTAAATTTGGGGCCCGGAAGTATGCCTTGCTTAATCGAATATGGAGTTCTCCAGACGCATATGCGGATCTGCCAACGAGTGCTATGGATGCCGTCCAATTCTTCCAGGCCTAGGAGGGGTATGAGTTGGAGAAGCTCTTCTGGTCGCAGTTTGTGGAGCAGGAGTGTCCCCTACTGCTAAATGACTAGATGGCACAATGGGCGGAGCTGCATAAGATGTCCAGCGCGGCCATGAAGGACGTCATAGTCCAGTTGTGGCCTGCTGAAGCTGTTTCGGGCAGCTACTTCGGCCTCGTGCGGCGTCTGATCGATGCGCTGCCCAGGATTGACATTGTCAAGAGGTGGTCCTACATGGAAGGAGCACGTATGGCTTTCGCCCGTGTCAAGATGCACTGGGTGAAAATGAATGCCGAAAAGGTGGCGGTCGAGGGACCTCCCGAAAGCAAGGCCCACCGCACACCAGAGCGCTATTTTGAGGACGTGCTAAAAGGTGCCCGCCTTATAGAGGGCTAGTGCTCTAAGGACGTAGTGTTCCAGTAAAAGAGTCTGAACAGTCCGTGGATGTTATAAAATATGTGTTTTGTAAATATTCATTCCTTAATGAAAGGTTTTATCCTCTTATGCGACTGTTTATTGTATATGAGAGTTCCCAGTCGTCGGCTTCAGCCCCCATGTAGTTGCTACTAGGGTGTTCAGAATTGCACATAACTACACTTAACCCATAGTCTTGGTCCTTGAAGGAGGTGTCAATGCGGTGAACCAGGCAATCAGACTATTCGGTTTTATTATTCACACTTAGCTATAGGAGTTTGACAATGGGTCTATTAGGTAGCCCCTAGTATGTACGCGGCTACCCTGATGCAGATGCGTAACATATGTGACCGGGAAATGGTCCTTCGTGTAATACGGAAAAATCGCCGAGTGGATGACCAGCTCTCGCCGCATCATGACAGTCAGTTTTCGGCTCTCTCTACTGAGGTGCTTAACCGGATGAACCAGAAACACAATCGCATTAGTTCTCCCTTTACTACCCTAGCCGATCAGATGGAACGTAAGGTAGCAAGCACAAGAGCCGGGCAACCCAACTATTGACCAAAGACATGATTCGGAGCCGATGCATATAATGCCAAACTCGGGACGCCGAATTGTGCTGTAAAGCTGTTCAGACTTTTGTTTGGCAACACATATGTTGCCTTATAGAGCCCCTGGCAATTTTTTGTGCCGAGGTGTGTACGTGGGACCCCTTAACAGGTGGAATAAAAAACGATAGCGAATAAGAATTTTAGTTTACTGAAATCTAATTGATACGTCAAAACATAATCTTATAGAAGGTACCATAATCACCAAGGCCATTTTACATGCCGAGGGTCTAGGGCTAAGGGAAAAGCTCTATACAGGTTCCTGAGCGAAGTTGTGGTCTTCCTGTCGCACATCTGCGCCACTTTTCGTCCAAATAAGATAGATTTCTTTAAAGGAATGGTCTTCGGCCATGTATACGGAACCGGGCTCGGAAAGAGTCCTCGTGGGTTCGAAGAATGAGTAGGTTTTGATTCACCTGTGGTAAAAAGGAAAGGATGATTAAAGAAAGGGCAAGGCCGTATAAGGTCGAACCTTTGTATAGGCCTGTCCATATATTGCCTCCGCCGATGCCCAAGGTATTTTGAGTGCATAATTGTGCATGCGCGGTACGAGTTCCGCTGATGTACGTGGCGGTCGACGGAGGCTAGGCTGCTAATCCAGCCCTGAAGTTGCCAGACTGCCGGTATGTAGAACTGACCGGTCCTGTGTGGAGAAGTCCGATGGCCTAATAGCCAAGGGGCTATGCGGCTTGATAGGGCCACTTTGTATTTCGGCCACAATGGCCACTATGTGCTCCTCATTATGGAGGGAGCGCTCCATGTTTCCATTGATTGTAATAACGCCATGTGGACCGGGCATCTTGAGCTTCAAATAGGCGTAATGCGGGACCGCATTGAAGCGGGCAAAAGCGGTTCGTCCGAGCAGTGTGTGATAGCCGCTGCGGAAGGGAACGATCTTGAAGATCAAGTCATCACTTCGGAAGTTGCCCGACGAGCCGAAGACTACTTCCAGTGTGATTGAGACCGTACAACGGGCCTCTTTACCAGGTATTACTCCTTTGAAGGTAGTTCTAGTGGGCCTTATTCTTGACGGATCAATGCCCATTTTGCGGCAGTGTCTTGATAAAGTAAATTGAGACTACAGCCGCCATCCATGAGGACTCGCGTAAGATGGAGTCCGCCGATGATTGGATCGAGGACCAAAGTTGTCGAACCTCTGTGACGGATACTGGTTGGGTGGTCCTTTCAATCGAAGGTGATCGGACAAGCCGAGCATGGGTTAAATTTGGGGGCAACCGGCTCAATGGCATAGACGTCCCGTAGTGCGCGTTTGCGCTCACTCCTAGGGATATGTGTGACATATATCATATTCATTGTTTTTACCTCAGGGGAAATTGCTTCTGTTCCCCTGTGTTCGGTTGACGGGCTCTTGGTCATCGTCGTCGCTTTTCCCTTATGTTCCGTGTTAAGCTTGCCGACTTGTTTGAAGACCAAACAATTTCTGTTGGTATGATTGGCGGGTTTATCGGGGGTACCATGGATCTGGCAAGGCCGATCGAGTATTCTGTCTAGACTGGATGCACCATCTCTGTTTTCCTTGAATGATTTTTTCCGTTGACCGGGTTTGGAGCCGCTGAATCCGGCGTTAACTGCCGTGTCTTGCGTTCCTTCATTATTGTTTGGACGCTTATGCTTGTCGCGTCGTGGCTTGCCATTGCCGTCCCTGGTTTCGGAGGTACCAGGGTCACTGGTGCTATTGCTTCCATGAGCGAGCCAGCTGTCTTCTCCCACGCAAAAAATGGGTCATAAGTGTGGTGAGGGATGCCATGGACTTCGGCCTTTCTTGGCCGAGGTGTCGGGCGAGCCACTCATCTCAGACGCTATGTTTGAAGGCTGCGAGGGCCTCTGCATCCGGACAATTCACAATCTGGTTCTTTTTTATTAGGAACCTTGTCCAAAGCTGTCGGGCCGATTGATACGTCCATTTTGCATCATGCTTTTATATCAATATTTATTGCATTATGGGCTGTTATTACACATTATGTCACAATACTTATGCCTATTCTCTCTTATTTTACAAGGTTTACATAAAGAGGGAGAATGCCAGCAGCTGGGATTCTGGGCTGGAAAAGGAGCAAATATTAGAGACCTATTTTGCACAGCTCCAAAAGTCCTGAAACTTCACGGAAGTCATTTTCAGAATATATAAAAAATACTGAGCGCAAGAAGTTCACCAGGGGGCCACACCCTGCCCACGAGGGTGGGGGGCGCGCCCTACCCCCCTGGGCGCGCCCCCCTACCTCGTGGGCCCCCTGGTGGCCCTTAGATGTCCATCTTCTGCAATATGGAGTCTTTCGATGAGGAAAAAAAATCATAAGCCATCTTTCCGGACGAGACTCCGCCGCCACGAGGCGGAACCTTGGCGGAACCAATCTAGGGCTCCTGCGGAGCTGTTCTGCCGGGGAAACTTCCCTCTGGGAGGGGGAAATCATCGCCATTGTCATCACCAACGCTCCTCTCATCAGGAGAGGGCAATCTCCATCGACATCTTCACCAGCACCATCTCCTCTCAAAATCCTAGTTCATCTCTTGTATCCAATTCTTGTCTCCAAGTCCGGGATTGGTACATGTGGGTTGCTAGTAGTGTTAATTACTCCTTGTAGTTGATGCTAGTTAGTTTAATTGGTGGAAGATCATATGTTCAGATCCTAGATGCATATTAATACCCCTCTGATTATGAACATGAATATGCTTTGTGAGTAGTTACGTTTGTTCCTGAGGACATGGGAGAAGTCTTGCTATTAGTAGTCATGTGAATTTGGTATTCATTCGATATTTTTATGAGATGTATGTTGTGTCTCCTCTAGTGGTGTTATGTGAACGTCGACTACATGACACTTCACCATTATTTGGGCCTAGAGGAAGGCATTGGGAAGTAATAAGTAGATGATGGGTTGCTAGAGTCACAGAAGCTTAAACCCTACTTTATGTGTTGCTTTGTAAGGGGCTGATTTGGATCCACATGTTTCATGCGATGGTTAGGTTTCCCTTAATACTTTTGTTGTAGTTGCGGATGCTTGCAATAGAGGTTAATCGTAAGTGGGATGCTTGTCCAAGTAAGGACAGCACCCAAGCACCGGTCCACCCACATACCAAATTATCAAAGTACCGAACGCGAATCATATGAATGTGATGAAAACTAGCTTGACGATATTCCCATGTGTCCTCAGGAGCGTTTTTCTCTATATAAGAGTTTGTCCAGGCTTGTCCTTTGCTACAAAAAGGATTGGGCCACCTTGCTGCACTTTATTTACTTTTGTCACGTGTTGCTCGTTACAAATTATCTTATCACAAAACTATTACCTATAATTTCAATGCTTGTAGAGAATACCTTGCTGAAAACCGCTTATCATTTCCTTCTGCTCCTCGTTGGGTTCGACACTCTTACTTATCAAAAGGACTACGATAGATACCCTATACTTGTGGGTCATCAAGACTATTTTCTAGCACCGTTGCCGGGGAGTGAAGCGCCTTTGGTAGGTGGAATTTGGTAAGGAAAAATTTATATAGTGTGCTGAAATTTACTGTCACTTGTCACTATGGAAAGTAATCCTATGAGGGGCTTGTTCGGGGTATCTTCACCCCGACCAGTAGAGCAAAGAGTTGCTCCTCAACCTACTAAACCTACTGAAAATGAAAATGTCTGCTTTGAAATTCCTTCGGGTATGATAGAAAAACTGCTAGCTAAACCTTTTGCAGGAGATGGAACATTACATCCTGATGAGCACCTAATATATGTGGATGAAGTTTGTGGATTATTTAAGCTTGCATGTGTGCCCGGAGATGTTATTAAGAAGAAGGTCTTCCCTTTATCTTTGATGGGAGATGCATTGACATGGTATAGGCTATGTGATGATACGGGGTCATGGAACTACAAATGATTGAAATTGGAATTTCACCAGAAGTTTTATCCTATGCATCTTGTTCATCATGATCGTAATTATATATATATTTTTTGGCCTCGCGAAGGAGAAAGCATCGCTCAAGCTTGGGGGAGGCTTAAGTCAATGTTATATTCATGCCCCAATCATGATCTCTCAAGAGAAATGATTATTCAAAAAATTTATGCTCGGCTTTCTCTCAGTAATCGCTCCATGCTCGATACTTCTTGTACTAGATCTTTTATGATGAAGACTAATGAATTCAAATGGGATTTATTGGAAAGAATTAAATGCAACTCTGAAGATTGGGATCTCGATGAAGGTAAGGAGTCAGGTATGATTGTGTTAAATCTTTTATGGATACCAATGTTTTCCGTAAGTTTAGCACTAAATATGGACTTGACTCTGAGATAGTAGCCTCTTTCTGTGAATCTTTTTCTACTCATGTTGATCTCCCTAGGGAGAAGTGGTTTAAATATCATCCTCCCATAGAAGTAAAAGTAGTTGCACCTATTAAAGTTGAAGAAAAGACTGTCAGCTATAGTGATCCTATTGTTCCTACTGCTTATGTTGAGAAACCACCTTTTGCTGTTAGGATAAAAGATCATGCTAAAGCTTCAACTATGGTTCGTAAAAGCAATATTAGAACCTATACACCTCCTGAGAAAATTAAAGTTGAACATAATATTGTTATTGTTAAAGATCTCTTGTCTGATAATATTGATGGGCATGTTATTTATTTCTGTGATGAAACTGCTAGAATTGCTTAACCTTGTGCTAAAGATAAACCTAGATCTTTGGTAGGCATGCCTGTTATTTCGGTTAAAATAGGAGATCATTGTTATCATGGCTTATGTGATATGGGTTCTAGTGCTAGTGCAATACCTTTTGACTTATACAAAGAAATTATGCATGATATTGCACCTGCTGAGTTAGAAGATATTGATGTCACAATTAAACTTGCCAATAGAGATACTATTAACCAATGGGAATTGTTAGAGATGTTGAAGTCTTGTGTGGAAAAACTAAATACCCTGCTGATTTTCTTGTTCTTGGTTCCCCACAAGATAGCTTTTGTCCCATTATATTTGGTAGACCCTTCTTGAACACAGTTAATGCTAAGATAGATTGCAAAAAGGATGTTGTTACTATTGGTTTAGGTGATATGTCTCATGAGTTTAATTTCTCTAAATTTCGTAGACAACACCGTGAAGAGGAATTGCCTAGTAAAGATGAAATTATTGGTCTTGCTTCTATTGCCGTGCCTCCTAGCGATCCTTTAGAACAATATCCGCTAGACCATGAAAATGATATGTTCATAAATGAAAGAAGGGAAATAGATGAAGTATTCTTTAAATAGGAACCCATCCCGAAACACAATTTGCCTGTTGAAATCCTAGGGGATCCTCCTCCACCCAAGGGTGATCCCGTGTTTGAGCTTAAACCGTTACCTGATACTCTTAAATATGCTTATCTTGATGAAAAGAAGATATATCCTGTTATTATTAGTGCTAAACTTTCAGAGCATGAAGAAGAGAGATTATTGAAAACTTTGAGGAAGCACCATGCTGCTATTGGATATACTCTTGATGATCTTAAGGGCATTAGTCCCACTCTGTGTCAACACAAAATAAATTTGGAGGAAGATGCCAAACCAGTTTGTGATCATCAACGACGGCTGAATCCTAAGATGAAGGAAGTGGTAAGAAAGGAAATACTAAAGCTTCTTGAGGCAGGTATAATTTATCCCGTTGCTGATAGTCAGTGGGTAAGTCATGTTCATTGTGTCCCTAAGAAGGGAGGTATTACTGTCGTTCCTAATGATAAAGATGAGTTGATCCCGCAAAGAATTATTACATGTTATACGATGGTAATTGATTTCCGAAAATTAAATAAAGCTACTAAAAAAATATCATTACCCCTTACCTTTTATCGATCAAATGCTAGAAAGATTATCCAAACATACACATTTTTGCTTTCTAGATGGTTATTCTGGTTTCTCTCAAATACGTGTGTTAGCCAATGATCAATCAAAGACTACTTTTACTTTCCCTTTTGGTACTTTTGCTTATAGACACATGCCTTTTGGTTTATGTAATGCACCAGCTACCTTTCAAAGATGCATGATGGCTATATTCTCTGACTTTTGCGAAAAGATTTGTGATGTTTTCATGGACGATTTTTCCGTCTATGGATCCTCTTTTGATGATTGTTTAAGCAACCTTGACCGAGTTTTGCAGAGATGTGAATAAACTAATCTTGTCTTGAATTGGGAAAAGTGCCACTTTATGGTTAATGAAGGTATTGTCTTGGGGCATAAAGTTTCTGAAAGAGGTATTGAAGTTGATAAAGCCAAGGTTGATGCTATTGAAAAGATGCCATGTCCCAAGGACATCAAAGGTATAAGAAGTTTCCTTGGTCACACCGGTTTTTATAGGAGGTTCATTAAGGACTTCTCAAAAATTTCTCGGCCTCTGACTAATTTATTACAAAAAGATATACCAGTTGTTTTTGATGATGATTGTGTATAAGCATTTGAAATACTTAAGAAAGCATTGATCTCTGCACCTATTGTTCAGCCACCTGATTGGAATTTACCTTTTGAAATTATGTGTGATGCTAGTGATTATGCTGTAGGTGCTGTTCTAGGGCAAAGAGTTGATAAGAAATTAAATGTTATTCAATATGCTAGTAAAACTCTAGACAATGCTCAGAGAAATTATGCTACTACTGAAAAGGAATTCCTAGCAGTTGTATTTTCTTGTGATAAGTTTAGACCCTATATTGTTGATTCTAAAGTAACTATTCACACAGATCATGCTCCTATTAAATATCTTATGGAAAAGAAAGATGCTAAACCTAGACTTATTAGATGGGTTCTCTTGCTACAAGAATTTGATTTGCATATTATTGATAGAAAGGGAGCTGAGAACCCCGTTGCAGGCAACTTGTCTAGGTTAGAAAATGTTCTTGATGACCCACTACCTATTGATGATAGCTTTCCTAATGAACAATTAAATGTCATAAATGCTTCTCGTACTGCTCCATGGTATGCTGATTATGCTAATTACATTGTTGCTACATTTATACCACCTAGTTTCACATACCAGCAAAATAAAAAGTTTTTCTAAGATTTAAGACATTACTTCTGGGATGACCCACATCTTTATAAAGAAGGAGTAGATGGTGTTATTAGACGTTGTGTACCTGAGCATGAACAGGAACATATCCTACGCAAGTGTCACTCCAAAGCTTATGGAGGACACCACGCCGGAGACAGAACTGCACATAAGGTATTGGAATCCGGTTTTTATTGGCCTACTCTCTTCAAGGATTCCCGTAATTTTGTCTTGTCTTGTGATGAATGTCAAAGAATTGGTAATATTAGTAAACGTCAAGAAATGCCTATGAATTATTCAATTGTTATTGAACCATTTGATGTTTGGGGCTTTGATTATATGGGACATTTTCCTGCCTCCAATGGATATACACATATTTTAGTTGCTGTTGATTATGTTACTAAGTGGGTAAAAGCTATTCCAACTAGTAGTGTTGATCATAACACCTCTACTAAGATGCTTAAAGAAGTTATTTTTCCAAGGTTTGGAGTCCCTAGATATTTAATGACTGATGGTGGTTCACATTTAATTCATGGTGCTTTCCGTAAAATGCTTGCTAAATATGATGTTAATCATAGAATTGCATCTCTGTATCACCCGCAGTCTAGTGCTCAGGTAGAATTGAGTAATAGAGAACTCAAATTAATTTTGCAAAAGACTGTTAATAGATCTAGAAAGAATTGGTCCAAGAAACTTGATGATGCATTATGGGCCTATAGAACTGCATATAAAAATCCTATGGGTATGTCTCCGAATAAAATGGTTTATGGAAAAGCATGTCACTTACCTCTCGAACTAGAACATAAGGCATATTGGGCTATTAAAGAGCTCAATTATGATTTCAAACTTGCCGGTGAGAAGAGGTTATTTGATATTAGCTCACTTGATGAATGGAGAACCCAAGCCTATGAAAATGCCAAGTTGTTTAAAGAAAAAGTTAAAAGATGGCATGACAAAAGAATACAAAAGCGTGAGTTTAATGTAGGTGATTATATATTGCTATACAACTCTCGTTTGAGATTTTTTCAGGAAAACTTATCTCTAAATGGGAATGCCCTTACGTTATTGAGGAGGTCGATCGTTCCGGTGCCATAAAAATCAACAATTTCGAAGGAGCAAATCCGAAGGTGGTGAACGGTCAAAGAATCAAACATTATATCTCAGGTAATCCTATAAATGTTGAAACCAATGTTATTGAAACCATAACCCCGGAGGAATACATAAGGGACGCTTTCCGGAACGTTTCAGACTCCGAAAAGGAATAGGTATGTGGTACGGTAAGTAAACCGACTCCAAAACAGTTTTTATGGCAATATTTCTCCGTTTTGGAATATTTAGAAAAATAGAAAAATAAGAAGCAGTCCGGGAAGGACACGAGGGTGGAGGGCGCGCCCCCTACCTCGTGGGCACCTCGTGTGCTCTCCGGACTCTGTTTTCTTACACGTTACGTCTTTTGGTCGGTAAAAATTCATTATATAACCTCCCCAAGGTTTTGACCACCGTATCACGCAAAAATCCTTTATTCTTGTTTCGAGCTATTTTCTGCCAGGGTTGTCAACGCGAAGCATCATGTCGTCTCCCTCCTCCTCCAACAATGAGGGCAACGATGCTTGGCTAATGAAGATAGAGTTGAAGAGAGAAGAACCCATGGAGATCAACAATGATGAAGGGATCAAGAAGACCACGGAGGACCAAGTTCCGACAACAGAAGACATCCTTCAACTTGATCATAATCTTCTTACCCCAACCGAGATCGAAGCTTTCAAGATGATTGAGTTAGCTCATATACAAACAAATATCTCACACATGAATATATTTTGTTGAAGGAGCATATCATTGCACTCAAGGGCATTATCCGCAAGTTGGAAGACCTCCTACGCTCGATGTGCGACTATCCATCATCACCATCAACTTCTTCACCAACAAAGGAGACATAATCACATGGGTATGGGCACTCCCCTTGGCAACTGCCAAGCTTGGGGGAGTGCCCCGGTATCGTATCACCATCACTTTTATCTTTACCTTTTTCTTAGTTCGATCCTTTTAGTAATATCTTTATCTAGTAGCATAAACTTTTAGTATGATCTAGTTGTGAGTTTTGCTTTATGATCCTTCTATGTAATCGAGTCCGTGAGCTATATATAATAAAGATTAGTATTGATTCAAGGGCTTCATTATTTTGCCATGATCTTGAGTGAATAAAATAAAAGAGAAAGAAATAAAAAGAAACAAAGAGATCATATGGATCTTATGGAGAGTAATGAGCTCACATAGAAAGAGTATGATGAATAAAAGCTGTTGAGAGTTGAAAACATAGTTTTGGTCATCGTTGCAATTAATAGGAAGTAATAAAGAAAGAGAGGTCTTCACATACTATAACACCCTCGATGCGACTATAGCTCCCACGTGTCGAGGCACGACTTAGAGACATAATCGCATTGAAGGCATATGTCGCAAGTTAGGCAATCTTCACAACATCCCATGTAATATGAACAACAAAGGGGAGATAACATAGTTGGCTTACACTCGCCACGTCAAACAAGTACATAAATAACATTACATCATCGAAACACTCATGGCCCGACTACGGCGCCAAAATAAAAGAGAACCCAACATGCGACACGGTCCCAATCACCCCCCAACTGGGCACCACTACTGATCATCGGGAAAGGAAACATAGTAACGTTGAGAGTCTTCGTCGAACTCCCACTTGAGCTCATACGCGTCACCTGGAGCGGAATCATCAGGCCCTGCATCTAGTGTAATAGTAATCTGTGAGCCACAGGGACTCAGCAATCTCGCACCCTCGCGATCAAGACTATTTAAGCTTATAGGTAAGGCAAGGTAAAATATGAGTGGAGCTGCAGCAAGCGACCAGCAAGTATGGTGGCTAACTTATTCGCAAAGGAGAGCGAGAAGAGGAGGCAAAGCGCAAGCGAGAAACTAGAGAGCAACCTGCGCAAACATTACTCCAACACCGTGTCCACTTCCCGGACTCCGCCGAGAAGAGGCCATCATGGTAACACACTCGGTTGATTCATTTTAATTAATTAAGGTTCAAGTTATCTATAACCGGACATTAATAAATTCCCATCTGCCCATAACCGCGGGCACGGCTTTCGAAAGTTCAAATCCCTGCAGGGGAGTCCCAACTTAGCCCACTACAAGCTCTCATGGTCAACGAAGGAATAGACCTCCTCCCAAGACGTTCCGATCAGACTCGGTATCTCGGTAATTCAAGACACTTCGACAGGTTAAAACAAGACCAACAATACCGCCCGAATGTGCCGACAAATCCCGATAGGAGCTGCACATATCTCTTTCTCAGGGCACACTCAGATGAGCAAGACGTCGGGTAGGCCAGCCCAGAGTTGCCCCTGGTAACCCCGGACATCGCTCGGTTGGACCAACACTCAGAGGAGCACTGGCCCGGGGGGGGGGGGGTAAAATAAGATGACCCTTGAGTCTGTAGAACCCAAGGGAAAGAAAAGGCTAGGTGGCGAATGGTAAAACCAATGTTGGGCATTGCTGGAAAAGCTTTAATCAAGGCGAAATATCAAGGGGTTCCCATTATAACCCAACCGCGTAAGGAACGCAAAATCCGAGAACATAACACCGATATGACGGAAACTAGGGCGGCAAGAGTGGAACAAAACACTAGGCGAGAGGCCGAGCCTTCCACCCTTTACCAAGTATATAGATGTATTAAGATAAAATGGCAATATAATGATATCCCAACAAGTAATAAAAGATTATCCAACAAGGAACGGCCTCCAAACTTCACCTGCAACTAGCAACGCTATAAGAGGGGCTGAGCAAAGCGGTAACATAGCCAATCAATGGTTTCCTAGGACATGGTGGGTTAGAGGTTTGACATGGAAATTTGGGAGGCTTGCAAGCAAGTGGTAGGCATCGTAGCATTGGCATAGCAAAAGAGCGAGCAAACTAGCATAGCAAAGATAGTAGTGATTTCGAGGGTATGATCATCTTGCCTGCACAGTTGTCAGAGTTGACTGGATCCTCAAAAGCAAACTCAATGGGCTTCTCATTAGCGAAATCGTCTCCCGGCTCTACCCAAACAATACAAAAAAGCAACAAGGATACAATCAACCACGTGCAAACTCAAACAACACGATGCAAAGATGATATGCTGTGCGGGATGCGATGCGAGATGCAAAATGCAAAATATGACAGGAAATGCATGAACCTGGCCTCAACATGGAAATCCAAGTGTGCCACTGGAAAGATGAGATGAAATTGCTTGAAAACGATATAAAGAACGCCGGAATCGGAGTTACGGTTTGGAAATGGCAAGCGATTCAAAAATGACATCGGTCTGCGATTTACAGCAAGTAGGCATCTAAATGCAATGAGATGAACATGCTACAGCACCCAAACATGACAACAAAATACATGGCAGGGATGCACACAAGATGCTTAACAAAAGTCTAGCACTGAGCTACGGCCAAATCATCCATTAATAGGTTCAAATAAGCATGGCAAAAACGCATATGGCAAACAGATCTCAGACTTAGTGAAATTAACACTTGTCTGGAATTTCAGATCAAGTAGCCCTCTTCGGAGCAACAAAACTACATGCTACAGGACCTGAACATGGCAAAGTGAAGCATGGCATGGAGCTACTCAAAGATCTTAACAAAAATCCCTTAGTGACCTTGAGCCAAAAGGGATCAGAAAATACAATTGCAAGCCTGTGAATATAGAAAAAACATAATCAGTTTCAGACTTAGTGAAAAACTGACACATGCTGAAATATAACTCAAGTAGGCATGTTTACGAGCTCGATGCACTCACTACAGAGCAAGTCATGGCAAGACAAGCATACATCCATCAAGAAGGCACAAAAATGCAAGCTAGACATGGCAAGAACAATAGCATAGCATGCACGGATCAACTACAACATCACCGGCAAAATTGCAAACAAGTTGACAATCTGCCCAGATTTACAAAGTAGCAAAAGTAGAGCTCGATTGACTCAAGCTAGGGTGCTCCATAATTGCAAACAAAGACATGGATGGATAGAGCACTACAAGATTAACAAAACTCCCTTACTGATCATCCTCAAAAGAGGCACGGATCACTAGGAAACAACAAGAACATATGGCATCATGAGATAAACAGCTCCAGGACTTGGTGAAATTACTAAGTCCCTGAAAACAGACTTAGCAAGTGCACCACTTTGCAAGCTTGCACAAGTCACCACACACATCCTAAAAATACATGTAGAACTCACGAGCATATCATGCACACAATAATCATGGCAAAAATGACAAAAGTGCTAAACGGAGTAGCAGATCTGACAATTAACTCAAGCAGCCCTCTTCTAACAGCATTTCGGGCATCAAGATGAACTCTAATGAAAATGATGCAATGGAAAGAAATGATGTATTCTCTGAGATGAACATTTTGATATGCTATATGCATGAATCGGAGCTACGGATGCAAAGTTACGGAGCTACGAACATGTGCATATGGACTGAGAATTTCAGGACTTGGGAAAAATTCAACCTCCGGATTAGGGTTTTTTTTCCAGATCTGGATCGGGCGCACGGATCGAGGATCGCCGGATCCTCACCGGAGCTCGTCGCCGGAGTAGGAGGGCCGGGCCAGTGGAGCTCACCGGAATGGTGGCGGCGGTGGCCGGCCGGCGCGGCGGGGCCGGACGAAGGGCGCGGCGAGGCCGGCGTGGAGGCGGCGGCGCCGGCGAGGCGGGCGGCGTGGCGGCTCGGGCGGCGGAACGGCGGGCTCGCGGCGGCGGGGCGGCACCGGCAAGAGGAGGCGGGCGGCGGCGGCCGGCTCGCGGGCGAGGAGGCGCGGGGCTTTGGGCCTCGAGGGCCGGCTGCGGGCTCCCGGGCCCGGCGGCGCGGCGGCGCGGCGAAGCGGTCCCGCAGGGCGTGGCCAACGGCGTGGCGACACGTGGCGGCGGGGGTTCTGGGTGGACACGTCCGGCGGCGAGATTTTTGTCCGGCGCGGCGCGGGGACGATTTCTAGGGTTTCGGAGGTAGGAAGAGATCCGAAAATCGGGGGGGGGGGGTGTTTAAATAGGCATAGAGGGAGCTAGGAGAGTCCAAATGAGGTGCGGTTTTCGGCCACGCGATCGTGATCGAACGCTCTACAACATGGAGCAGAGTTAGGTGGGTTTTGGGCCAAATTGGAGGGGTGTTGGGCTGCAACACACACGAGGCCTTTTCGGTCCCTCGGTTAACCGTTGGAGTATCAAACGAAGTCCAAATGGTACGAAACTTGACAGGCGGTCTGCCGGTAGTAAACCAAGGCCGCTTGACAAGTCTCGGTCCAATCCGGAAATGTTTAATCCCCACACACGAAAGAAAGCTAGAAATGACCACCGGAGGAGAACGGAGCGCCGGAATGCAAAACGGACAACGGGGAAAATGCTCGAATGCATCAGACGAACACGTATGCAAATGCAATGCACATGACGACATGATATGAGATGCATGACAACGATAACAACACACGGAGACAAAACCGGAACCCGAGGAAATAAATATAACTTAACGCCGGAAACGGCAAGAGTTGGAGTACAAATAGGGAAAGTTATATCCGGGGTGTTACACATATAAATACACTATATTGGACATCTTTTATGATTGTGAGCAATAATTAAAATATGACATGCTAAAGAGTTGACGTTGGACAAGGAAGACAACGTAATGGGTTATGTTTTCTTACATCTGAGATAAATTATATTGTCATGGATCATCCAACATGATTGATCTTGCCTTTCCCCCTCATGCTAGCCAAATTCTGTGCACCAAGTAGAGATACTACTTGTGCTTCCAAACACCCTTAAACCAGTTTTGCCATGAGAGTCCACCATACCTACCTATGGATTGAGTAAGATCCTCCAAGTAAGTTGTCATCGGTGCAAGCAACAAAAAATGCTTTCTAAATATGTATGACTTATTAGTGTGGGAGAAAATAAGCTTTATACGATCGTGTGATATGGAAGAAATAAAAGCGACAGACTGCATAATAAAAGTCCATATCACAAGTGGCAATATAAAGTTACGTTCTTTCGCATTAAGATTTTATGCATCCAACCATAAAAGCGCATGACAACCTCTGCTTCCCTTTGCAAAGGGCATATCTTTTACTTTTATCTCCCACCTTGCATAAGAGTCATGGTGATCTTCACCCTTCCTTTTTTAAACTTTATCCTTTTGGCAAGCACAACATGTTGGAAAGATCCTGGTATATATGGCTAATTGGATGTGAGTTTTCATGAACTATTATTGTTGACATTACCCTTGAGGTAAAACGTTGCGAGGCAAAACTCCCCTATCTTTCTCTGTGTCCAATTAAAACTCCATACCCATAAGTATTGCGTGAGTGTTAGCAATTTTGAAAGACTATATGATAGTTGAGTATGTGGACTTGCTGAAAAGCTCTTATATTGACTTTTTCCTATGTTATGATAAATTGCAATTGCTCCAATGACTGAGATTACAGTTTTTTAGTTTTCAATGAAGTTTATGATTCATACTTGAAATTGTGATTGAATTGTTACTCTAGCATAAGAGATCATATGACAGGAATTATATAAGTTGCTGTTCTAAGAATGATCATGATGCCCTCATGTCCATATTTTATTTTTATCGACACCTCTATCTCTAAACATATGGACATATTTTTCGATTTCGGCTTTCTCTTGAGGACAAGCAAGGTCTAAGCTTGGGGGAGTTGATATGTCCATTTTGCATCATGCTTTTATATCAATATTTATTGCATCATGGGCTGTTATTACACATTATGTCACAATAGTTATGACTATTCTCTCTTATTTTACAAGGTTTACATAAAGAGGGAGAATGCCGGCAGCTGGTATTATGGGCTGGAAAAGGAGAAAATATTAGAGACCTATTCTGCACAGCTCCAAAAGTCCTGAAAGATCACGGAAGTCATTTTCAGAATATATAAAAAATACTGAGCGCAAGAAGTTCACCAGGGGGGCACACCCTGCCCACGAGGGTGGGGGCGTGCCCTACCCCCCTTGGCACGCCCCCCTACCTCGTGGCCCCCCTGGTGTCCCTCCAATGTCCATCTTCTGCTATATGGAGTCTTTCGATGAGGAAAAAAATCATAAGACATCTTTCTAGACGAGACTCCGCCGCTACGAGACGAAACCTTGGCGGAACCAATTTAGAGCTCCGACGGAGCTGTTCTGCCGGGGAAACTTCCCTCCGGGAGGGGGAAATCATCGCTATCGTCATCACCAACGCTCCTCTCAACATCTGCACCAGCACCATCTCCTCTCAAAACCCTAGTTCATCTCTTGTATCAAATTCTTGTCTCCAAGTCCGGGATTGGTACCTGTGGGTTGCCAGTAGTGTTAATTACTCCTTGTAGTTGATGCTAGTTGGTTTAATTGGTGGAAGATCATATGTTCAGATCCTATATGCATATTAATACTCCTCTGATTATGAACATGAATATGCTTTGTGAGTAGTTACGTTTGTTCCTGAGGACATGGGAGAAGTCTTGCTATTAGTAGTCATGTGAATTTGGTATTCGTTCGATATTTTTATGAGATGTATGTTGTCTCTCCTCTAGTGGTGTTATGTGATGAAGGAAATATGCCCTAGAGGCAATAATAAAGTTATTATTTATTTCCTTATATATCATGATAAAAGTTTATTATTCATGCTAGAATTGTATTAACCGGAAACATAATACATGTGTGAATACATAGACAAACTGAGTGTCACTAGTATGCCTCTACTAGACTAGCTTGTTAATCAAAGATGGTTATGTTTCCTAACCATGGACAAAGAGTTGTCATTTGATTAACAGGATCACATCATTAGATGAATGATCTGATTGACATGACCCATTCCATTAGCTTAGCACCCGATCATTTAGTATGTTGCTATTGCTTTCTTCATGACTTATACATGTTCCTATGACTATGAGATTATGCAACTCCCGTTTGCCGGAGGAACACTTTGTGTGCTACCAAATGTCACAACGTAACTGGGTGATTATAAAGGTGCTCTACAGGTGTCTCCAAAGGTACATGTTGGGTTGGCGTATTTCGAGATTAGGATTTGTCACTCCGATTATCGAAGAGGTATCTCTGGGCCCTCTCGGTAATACACATCACATAAGCCTTGCAAGCATTGCAACTAATGAGTTAGTTGTGAGATGATGTATTACGGAATGAGTAAAGAGACTTGCCGGTAACGAGATTGAACTAGGTATGGGATACCGACGATCGAATCTCGGACAAGTAACATACCGATGACAAAGGGAACAACGTATGTTGTTATGCGGTCTGACCAAAAAAAAGATCTTCGTAGAATATGTAGGAGCCAATATGAGCATCCAGGTTCCGCTATTGGTTATTGACCGGAGACGTGTCTCGGTCATGTCTACATTGTTCTCGAACCCGTAGGGTCCGCACGCTTAAGGTTTCGATGACAGTTATATTATGAGTTTATGAGTTTTGATGTACCGAAGTTAGTTCGGAGTCCAGGATGTGATCACGGACATGACGAGAAGTCTCGAAATGGTCGAGACATAAAGATTGATATATTGGATGGCTATATTCGGACACTGGAAGTGTTCCGGGGAAGTTTCAGATAAAACCGGAGCACCGGGGGGTTACCGGAACCCCCCGGGGGGTTAATGGGCCTCATGGGCCTAAAGTGGAGAAGAGGAGGGGCTGCTAGGGCAGGCCGCGCGCCCCCTCTCCCCCTAGTCCGAATTGGACAAGGAGGGAGGGGCGGCGCCCCCCCCCCTTTTTCCTTCTCTCCTTCCCCCTCTCCTACTTGGACAAGGAAAGGGAGGGGAGTCCTACTCCCGGTAGGAGTAGGACTCCTCCTGCGCGCCTCCTACTAGGGCCGGACGCACCCCTCCCCCCTTGGATCCTTTATATACGGAGGCAAGGGGCACCCCTAGACACACAAGTTGATCCACGTGATCATATTCTTAGCCGTGTGCGGTGCCCCCTTCCACCATAGTCCTCGATAATATTGTAGCGGTGCTTAGGCGAAGCCCTGCGACGGTAGTACATCAAGATCGTCACCACACCGTCGTGCTGACGGAACTCTTCCCCGACACTTTGCTGGATCGGAGTCCGGGGATCGTCATTGAGCTGAACGTGTGCTAGAACTCGGAGGTGTCGTAGTTTCGGTGCTTGATCGGTCGGGCCGTGAAGACGTACGACTACATCAACCAAGTTAACGCTTCCGTTGTCGATCTACAAGGGTATGTAGATCATACTCTCCCCTCTCGTTGCTATGCATCACCATGATATTGCGTGTGCGTAGGAATTTTTTTGAAATTACTACATTCCCAACAGTGGCATTCGAGCCTAGGTTTTATATGTTGATCTTATATGCACGAGTAGAACACAAGTGAGTTGTGGGCGATATAAGTCATACTGCTTACCAGCATGTCATACTTTGGTTCGGCGGTATTGTTGGACGAAGCGGCCCGGACCGACATTACGCGTACGCTTACGCGAGACCGGTTCTCCCGACGTGCTTTGCACATAGGTGGATTGCGGGTGAAAGTTTCTCCAACTTTAGTTGAATCGAGTGTGGCTACGCCCGGTCCTTGCGAAGGTTAAAACATCACCAACTTGACAAACTATCGTTGTGGTTTTGATGCGTAGGTAAGATTGGTTCTTGCTTAAGCCCGTAGCAGCCACGTAAAACTTGCAACAACAAAGTAGAGGACGTCTAACTTGTTTTTGCAGGGCATGTTGTGATGTGATATGGTCAAGACATGATGCTAAATTTTATTGTATGAGATGATCATGTTTTGTAACCGAGTTATCGGCAACCGGCAGGAGCCATATGGTTGTCGCTTTATTGTATGCAATGCAATCGCCCTGTAATGCTTTACTTTATCACTAAGCGGTAGCGATAGTCGTAGAAGCATAAGATTGGCGAGACGACAACGATGCTACGATGGAGATCAAGGTGTCGCGCCGGTGACGATGGTGATCACGACGGTGCTTCAAGGATGGAGATCACAAGCACAAGATGATGGCCATATCATATCACTTATATTGATTGCATGTGATGTTTATCTTTTATGCATCTTATCTTGCTTTGATTGACGGTAGCATTATAAGATGATCTCTCACTAAATTTCAAGATAAAAGTGTTCTCCCTGAGTATGCACCGTTGCCAAAGTTCGTCGTGCCCAGACACCACGTGATGATCGGGTGTGATAAGCTCTACGTCCATCTACAACGGGTGCAAGCCAGTTTTGCACACGCAGAATACTCAGGTTAAACTTGACGAGCCTAGCATATGCAGATATGGCCTCGGAACACTGAGATCGAAAGATCGAGCGTGAATCATATAGTAGATATGATCAACATAGCAATGTTCACCATTGAAAACTACTCCATTTCACGTGATGATCGGTTATGGTTTAGTTGATTTGGATCACGTGATCACTTAGATGATTAGAGGGATGTCTATCTAAGTGGGAGTTCTTGAGTAATATGATTAATTGAACTTAAATTTATCATGAACTTAGTCCCTGATAGTATCTTGCTTGTTTATGTTAATTGTAGATAAATGGCCCGTGCTATTGTTCCGTTAAATTTTAATGCGTTCCTTGAGAAAGCAAAGTTGAAAGATGATGTTAGCAATTACACGGACTGGGTCCGTAACTTGAGTATTATCCTCATTGCTGCACAGAAGAATTACGTCTTGGAAGCACCGCTGGGTGCCAGGCCTGCTGCTGGAGCAACACCAGATGTTATGAACGTCTGGCAGAGCAAAGCTGATGACTACTCGATAGTTCAGTGTGCCATGCTTTATGGCTTCGAATCGGGACTTCAACGACGTTTTGAACGTCATGGAGCATATGAGATGTTCCAGGAGTTGAAGTTAATATTTCAAGCAAATGCCCGGATTGAGAGATATGAAGTCTCCAATAAGTTCTATAGCTGCAAGATGGAGGAGAACAGTTCTGTCATTGAGCATATACTCAAAATGTCTGGGTATAATAATCACTTGATTCAGATGGGAGTTAATCCTCCAGATGATTGCGTCATTGACAGAATTCTCCAATCACTGCCACCAAGCTACAAGAGCTTTGTGATGAACTATAATATGCAAGGGATGAATAAGACTATTCCCGAGCTCTTCGCAATGCTGAAAGCTGCGGAGGTAGAAATCAAGAAGGAGCATCAAGTGTTGATGGTCAACAAGACCACTAGTTTCAAGAAAAAGGGCAAAGGGAAGAAGTAGGGGAACTTCAAGAAGAAAAGCAAGCAAGTTGCTGATCAGGATAAGAAACCCAAGTCTGGACCTAAGCCTGAAACTGAGTGCTTCTACTGGAAGCGGAACTGCCCCAAGTATTTGGTGGATAAGAAGGATGGCAAGGTGAACAAAGGTATATGTGATATACATGTTATTGATGTGTACCTTACTAGAGCTCGCAGTAGCACCTAGGTATTTGATACTGGTTCTGTTGCTAATATTTGCAACTCGAAACAGGGACTACGGATTAAGCAAACACTGGCAAAGGACAAGGTGACGATGCACGTGGGAAATGGTTCTAAAGTCGATGTGATCGCGGTTGGCACGCTACCTCTACATCTACCTTCGGGATTAGTATTAGACCTAAATAATTTTTATTTGGTGCCAGCGTTGAGCATGAACATTATATCTGGATCTTGTTTAATGCGAGACGGTTATTCATTTAAATCAGAGAATAATGGTTGTTCTATTTATATGAGTAATATCTTTTATGGTCATGCACCTTTGAAGAGTGGTCTATTTTTGATGAATCTCAATAGTAGTAACACACATATTCATAATGTTGAAGCCAAAAGATGCAGAGTTGATAATGATAGTGCAACTTATTTGTGGCACTGCCGTTTAGGTCATATCGGTGTAAAGCGCATGAAGAAACTCCATATCGATGGACTTTTGGAACCTCTTGATTATGAATCACTTGGTACTTGCGAACCGTGCCTTATGGGCAAGATAACTAAAACACCGTTCTCCGGTACAATGGAGAGAGCAACAGATTTGTTGGAAATCATACATACAGATGTATGTGGTCCGATGAATGTTGAGGCTCGTGGTGGATATCATTATTTTCTCACCTTCACAGATGATTTAAGCAGATATGGTTATATCTACTTAATGAAGCATAAGTCTGAAACATTTGAAAAGTTCAAAGAATTTCAGAGTGAAGTTGAAAATCATCGTAATAAGAAAATAAAGTTTCTGCGATCTGATCATGGAGGAGAATATTTGAGTTACGAGTTGGTCTACATCTGAAACAATGTGGAATAGTTTCGCAACTCACGCCACCTGGAACACCTCAGTGTAATGGTGTGTCCGAATGTCGTAATCGTACTTTACTTGATATGGTGCGATCTACGATGTCTCTTACAAATTTACCGCTATCATTTTGGGGTTATGCTTTAGGGACGGCCGCATTCACGTTAAATAGGGCACCATCAAAATCCGTTGAGACGACACCTTATGAACTATGGTTTGGAAAGAAACCAAAGTTGTCGTTTCTTAAAGTTTGGGGCTGCGATGCTTATGTGAAAAAGCTTCAACCTGATAAGCTCGAACCCAAATCGGAGAAATGTGTCTTCATAGGATACCCAAAGGAGACTGTTGGGTACACCTTCTATCACATATCCGAAGGCAAGACATTCGTTGCTAAAAATGGATCCTTTCTAGAGAAGGAGTTTCTCTCGAAAGAAGTGAGTGGGAGGAAAGTAGAACTTGACGAGGTAACTGTACCTGCTCCCTTATTGGAAAGTAGTACATCACAGAAACCTGTTTCTGCGACACCTACACCAATTAGTGAGGAAGCTAATGATAATGATCATGAAACTTTAGAACAAGATACTACTGAACCCCGTAGATCAAGCAGAGTAAGATCCGCGCCATAGTGGTACGGAAATCCTGTTCTGGAAGTCATGCTACTAGATCATGATGAACCTACGAACTATGAAGAAGCGATGGTGAGCCCAGATTCCGAAAAATGGCTTGAAGCCATGAAATCTGGGATGGGATCCATGTATGAGAACAAAGTATGGACTTTGGTTGACTTGCCCGATGATCGGCAAGCAATTGAGTATAAATGGATCTTCAAGAAGAAGACTGACGCTGACGGTAATATTACTGTCTACAAAGCTCGACTTGTCGCAAAAGGTTTTCAACAAGTTCAAGGGGTTGACTACGATGAGACCTTCTCACCCGTAGCGATGCTTAAGTCTGTCCGAATCATGTTAGCAATTGCCGCATTTTATGATTATGAAATTTGGCAGATGGATGTCAAAACTGCATTCCTGAATGGATTTCTGGAAGAAGAGTTGTATATGATGCAACCGGAAGGTTTTGTCGATCCAAAGGGAGCTAACAAAGTGTGCAAGCTCCAGCGATCCATTTATGGACTGGTGCAAGCCTCTCGGAGTTGGAATAAACACTTTGATAGTGTGATCAAAGCATTTGGTTTTATACAGACCTTTGGAGAAGCCTGTATTTACAAGAAAGTGAGTGGGAGCTCTGTAGCATTTCTGATATTATATGTGGATGACATATTACTGATTGGAAATGATATAGAATTTCTGGATAGCATAAAGGGATACTTGAATAAGAGTTTTTCAATGAAAGACCTCGGTGAAGCTGCTTACATACTAGGCATAAAGATCTATAGAGATAGATCAAGACGCTTAATTGGACTTTCACAAAGCACATACCTTGACAAGATTTTGAAGAAGTTCAAAATGGATCAAGCAAAGAAAGGGTTCTTGCCTGTGTTACAAGGTGTGAAGTTGAGTCAGACTCAATGCCCGACCGCTGCAGAAGATAGAGAGAAAATGAAAGATGTTCCCTATGCGTTAGCCATAGGCTCTATCATGTATGCAATGCTGTGTACCAGACCTGATGTGTGCCTTGCTATAAGTCTAGCAGGGAGGTACCAAAGTAATCCAAGAGTGGATCATTGGACAGCGGTCAAGAACATCCTGAAATACCTGAAAAGGACTAAGGATATGTTTCTTGTATATGGAGGTGACAAAGAGCTCATCGTAAACGGTTACGTTGATGCAAGCTTTGACACTGATCCGGACGATTCTAAATCGCAAACCGGATACGTGTTTACATTAAACAGTGGAGCTGTCAGTTGGTGCAGTTCTAAACAGAGCGTCGTGGCAGGATCTACGTGTGAAGCGGAATACATAGCTGCTTCGGAAGCAGCGAATGAAGGAGTCTGGATGAAGGAGTTCATATCCGATCTAGGTGTCATACCTAGTGGATCGGGTCCAATGAAAATCTTTTGTGACAATACTGGTGCAATTGCCTTGGCAAAGGAATCCAGATTTCACAAGAGAACCAAGCACATCAAGAGACGCTTCAATTCCATCCGGGATCTAGTCCAGGTGGGAGACATAGAGATTTGCAAGATACATACGGATCTGAGTGTAGCAGACCCGTTGACTAAGCCTCTTCCACGAGCAAAACATGATCAGCACCAAGGCTCCATGGGTGTTAGAATCATTACTGTGTAATCTAGATTATTGACTCTAGTGCAAGTGGGAGACTGAAGGAACTATGCCCTAGAGGCAATAATGAAGTTATTATTTATTTCCTTATATATCATGATAAAAGTTTATTATTCATGCTAGAATTGTATTAACCGGAAACATAATACATGTGTGAATACATAGACAAACTGAGTGTCACTAGTATGCCTCTACTAGACTAGCTTGTTAATCAAAGATGGTTATGTTTCCTAACCATGGACAAAGAGTTGTCATTTGATTAACAGGATCACATCATTAGATGAATGATCTGATTGACATGACCCATTCCATTAGCTTAGCACCCGATCGTTTAGTATGTTGCTATTGCTTTCTTCATGACTTATACATGTTCCTATGACTATGAGATTATGCAACTCCCGTTTGCCGGAGGAACACTTTGTGTGCTACCAAACGTCACAACGTAACTGGGTGATTATAAAGGTGCTCTACAGGTGTCTCCAAAGGTACATGTTGGGTTGGCGTATTTCGAGATTAGGATTTGTCACTCCGATTGTCGGAGAGGTATCTCTGGGCCCTCTCGGTAATACACATCACATAAGCCTTGCAAGCATTGCAACTAATGAGTTAGTTGTGAGATGATGTATTACGGAACGAGTAAAGAGACTTGCCGGTAACAAGATTGAACTAGGTATGGGATACCGACGATCGAATCTCGGACAAGTAACATACCGATGACAAAGGGAACAACGTATGTTGTTATGCGGTCTGACCGAAAACAAGATCTTCGTAGAATATGTAGGAGCCAATATGAGCATCCAGGTTCCTCTATTGGTTATTGACCGGAGACGTGTCTCCGTCATGTCTACATTGTTCTCGAACCCGTAGGGTCCGCACGCTTAAGGTTTCGATGATAGTTATATTATGAGTTTATGAGTTTTGATGTACCGAAGTTAGTTCGGCGTCCCGGATGTGATCACGGACATGACGAGAAGTCTCGAAATGGTCGAGACAAAGATTGATATATTGGACGGCTATATTCGGACACCGGAAGTGTTCCGGGGAAGTTTCGGATAAAACCGGAGCACCGGGGGGTTACCGGAACCCCCCCGGGGGGTTAATGGGCCTCATGGGCCTAAAGTGGAGAAGAGGAGGGGCTGCTAGGGCAGGCCGCGCGCCCCCTCTCCCCCTAGTCTGAATTGGACAAGGAGGGAGGGGCGGCGCCCCCCCTTTTTCCTTCTCTCCTTCCCCCTCTCCTACTTGGACAAGGAAAGGGAGGGGAGTCCTACTCCCGGTAGGAGTAGGACTCCTCCTGCGCGCCTCCTACTAGGGCTGGCCGCACCCCCCCCCTTGGATCCTTTATATACGGAGACAAGGGGCACCCCTAGACACACAAGTTGATCCACGTGATCATATTCTTAGCCGTGTGCGGTGCCCCCTTCCACCATAGTCCTCGATAATATTGTAGCCGTGCTTAGGCGAAGCCCTGCGACGGTAGTACATCAAGATCGTCACCACGCCGTCGTGCTGACGGAACTCTTCCCCGACACTTTGCTGGATCGGAGTTCGGGGATCGTCATCGAGATGAACGTGTGCTAGAACTCGGAGGTGCCGTAGTTTCAGTGCTTGATCGGTCGGGCCGTGAAGACGTACGACTACATCAACCAAGTTAACGCTTCCGTTGTCGATCTACAAGGGTACGTAGATCATACTCTCCCCTCTCGTTGCTATGCATCACCATGATCTTGCGTGTGCGTAGGAATTTTTTTGAAATTACTACGTTCCCCTACATGTGAACGTCGACTACATGACACTTCACCATTATTTGGGCCTAGAGGAAGGCATTGGGAATTAATAAGTAGATGATGGGTTGCTAGAGTCACAGAAGCTTAAACCCTAGTTTATGCGTTGCTTCGTAAGGGGCTGATTTGGATCCACATGTTTCATGCGATGATTAGGTTTACCTTAATACTTTTGTTGTTGTTGCAGATGCTTGCAATAGAGGTTAATCATAAGTGGGATGCTTGTCCAAGTAAGGATAGCACCCATGCACCGGTCCACCCACATACCAAATTATCAAAGTACCGAACGTGAATCATATGAACGTGATGAAAACTAGCTTGACGATATTCCCATGTGTCCTCAGGAGCGCTTTTCTCTATATAAGAGTTTGTCCAGGCTTGTCCTTTGCTACAAAAAGGATTGGGCCACCTTTCTGCACTTTATTTACTTTTGTTACTTGTTGCTCGTTACAAATTATCTTATCACAAAACTATTACCTATAATTTCAGTGCTTGCAGAGAATACCTTGCTGAAAACCGCTTATCATTTCCTTCTGCTCCTCATTGGGTTCGACACTCTTACTTATCGAAAGGACTACGATAGATTCCCTATACTTGTGGGTCATCACCGATTCCCCGCGTTGCTGGATTATGTGGCTAAGGTCATCGGCATCTGCGGGCCGAACATAGGTACCCTGGAAATTGTCTCTGAATGCATCCTCCGGGTCCTCCCAGCCACCAATAGAATTTTTTGGTAGACTGTTCAGCCAGTGCCATGCAGGTCCCTTAAGTTTGAGGGGACGGTATTTGATGGTGTGTAGATCATCACCGCGAGCCATGTGAATGTGGAGAAGAAAGTCTTCAATCCATACTGCGGGATCTGTTGTGCCGTCGTATGATTCGATGTTTATGGGTTTGAACCCTTCAGGGAACTCGTGCTCCATTACCTCATCGGTGAAGCATAGGGGGTGTGCTGTGCCTCTGTATCGAGCCGTGTCATGATGCAGTTCGGATGGAGTCTGTGTGCGGTTTTCAGCCCGGGGTTGGTTATGTTTATCGCACCAGGCTTGATAGCCCTTCTCTCGCGCCGGAGCACGCCCCCGCGATCCCTAGACTGACCTGGTCTGACCTGCCCTATTTTCCAGGTCCTATCGTAGGTCGTATGTGTGTCCCCAAGCTGTTGTTTCTCTACTTTTATGGCGAGGTGGAGCAGGCTGGTGTTCGGCTTGAGTTGTCGTTCTACCCTGGCCACGTGGTGGTCGATTGGGTCTGGAAGCTGCATTGCATATGGGCGGTATGGGCTCCAGCGCCCCTTCGTCGAATTGGGGTAGTAGTTTACGCTTCGGGTAACTCTTCGTTCGGCGTTCGAGTCTGTATTCTTCGGCCGCCAGGACATTAGTCCATCTGTCGTTGAGCAAATCTTGGTCAGCATGAAGTTGTTGCTATTTCTTTTTTAGGATTCTAGCCGTAGCTATTAGCCGGCTCTTGAAGCGCTCTTGTTCGAGGGGTTCCTATGGCATGATAAAATCTTCGTCGCCGAGGCTCACGTCGTCTCCGGAGAGTCGCAGATAGTTGCGTTCCTTGAGTCGTTGTTCCCTGTTTGTTCGTCAGGGTGACCTTGCCCGTCCTCCCGATCATCCTGTTCGGATGTTTGTTCGATGGGGTCTTCTTGGTCTTTGGTGTTCTTCGGAGTATCATTGTCTATGGTGCCGGTATTGCTGTTCTTGCCGCGACGCGATTTAGAGCGGCGCCGCTGACATCGACGTTTCGGCGGTATCTCAGGAGGTTTGTCCTCGACTGGGTTTTTCTCATCATCGTCATCACCATTTTTAGGTGTATCCACCATGTATACGTCATACGAGGAGGTGGCCGTCCAACATCCGGTTACCGGCGGGTTTTGGGCCTGCTCCTCTCCGGCATCGTCATCCATACCGTCGATGTCTTCGGAGGCGTAATCAAGCATGTCGGTTAGGTCCTCGATAGTGTCTATGAAGTGGGTGGTGGGTGGGAAGTAAAATTCCCTATTTCCAGCCCCTAGTCCGGGTTGGGCGTGATTCAGAAGCGGTTCCTCTGTGATGACAAGGGATCGCATTAGGTCCAAAGCCTCGTTTAAGAGCGGGGTTTGGACGGGATCGGAAGTTTCTGGGCCGAGCTCGCATGACGCGGGCCTCCAGGGTTCGGAAGTAGTATCCGGAGAAGAGTGCGGCCTTGCAATGATTGCCGGAGACGCTATTCTCTCGGTGTTGAGCTCTAAGGCCACAAAGAGTCCGGCGGGCTCTAGACTCCCGTCTTCGGACCTGATGACGCGCTCCGGATCTAAGGCTGGAGCGGTGGTTGAGGCCGCGAACCCTTGGAAGATCAAGTCTCCTCGGATATCAGCGACATAGTTTAGATTTCCAAAACTGATCTGGTGACCAGGGGCGTAGCTGTCGATCTGCTCCAGATGGCCAACCGAGTTAGCCCACAGTGCGAAGCCGCCGAATACAAAGATCTAGCCGGGGAGGAAAATCTCCTTCGTGGCAGCGTTGTTGTAGATGATTGATGGAGCCATCGAGCCTTTCGATGACGGCACAGTGGAACTCTCAATGAAAGCACCAATGTCGGTGTCAAAACCGGCAGATCTCGGGTAGGGGTCCTAAACTGTGCATCTAAGGATCGATGGTAACAGGAGACAGGGACACGATGTTTACCCAGGTTCGGGCCCTCTTGATGGAGGTAATACCCTATGTCCTGCTTGATTGACTTTGATGAATATAGGGGTTACAAGAGTTGATCTACCACGAGATCGTAATGGCTAAACCCTAATTGTCTAGCCTGTATGATTATGATTGCCTCTATGGACTAAACCCTCCGGTTTATACAGACACCGGAGGGGGCTAGGGTTGTACATAGTCGGTTTACAGAGAAAGGAATATTCATATCCGCATGCCAAGCTTGCCTTCCACGCAAAGGAGAGTCCATCCGGACACGGGGGAAAGTATTCTATCTTGTATCTTCACGGCCCGTTAGTCCGGCCCATGTTGCATAGCCCGGACGCCCGAGGACCCCGTAATCCTGGACTCCCTCACCTAACTCAGCAAGAGCAATATGCAGTTCCATGGTGTAATCCTTGGGAAGAATGCCAAGTCACTCGGGAAAAATGCCCTCGACGTCGTATTTGGGGAAGAGCGGAACTTCAGGAAGGAATGAATAACTTTCGAAGTGGTGGACTTCCGAAGTGCTTACCACGCCATCTTGGGTAGGCTAGCATACGCACGTTTGCATGGCCCGTCCATGTTACATGTATCTTAAACTTAAGATGCAAGGGCCGAGTGGTGTGATCACTATCATAGGCAATCAAAAGTTAGCTGAGGAGTGTTTCTAGAAGGGCTCCCAGATCGCTGATGAACAGATGGCCATGGCCAAGTTGGGTGAGTACAAGAAAGCGTTGGATTTGAGTGATCTCCTGAAGTCCAAGAAGCCGACTATGGAATCCACTTTCCAGTCAGCTGAAGAGACGAAGCCAGTGTACGTTGACCTGAAAGATCTGAATGCCGCCCAAACCAATATCTCCACCACCCTTGACAGTAAATAGGAAGGCGATCTCATCCAGTTCCTCCGTGGGAACTGGGACATTTTCGCATGGAAGCATGCTGACATGCCGGGTGTGCCCAGGGGACTTGCTGAGCATAGACTCCGTGTCGACCCGAAGATGAATCCTGTCAAAGAGCACCTTCGATGATCTTCCACCGAGAAGAACAAGGCGATCAGCGAGGAAATCACGGGACTCTTAGCCGCCGAGTTCATCCGAGAGGTGTACCACTCCGAGTGGCTCATCAATGTCGTCATGGTGCCGAAGAAGAATAACTCTCTTCGGATGTGCATCGACTTCAAGCACATCAATTGGGCCTGCCTGAAGGATCATTTCCCTCTCCTTTGCATAGATCAGATAGTAGATTGTACTGCCGGGTGTGAGCGGCTATCGTCTCTGGATGCATACTCCGGGTACCACCAGATCCAAATGTATGGTCCCGATGAAATAAAAACAGTGTTCATCACCCCATTTGGGTGCTTTTGCTATATCACGATGCCATTCGGATTAGAAAATGCTGGGGCTACGTTCCAGCGAATGGTTCAGAAGTGCTTGTAGAAGCAGATCAGTCAGAATGTGGAGGCCTATATGGACGACATCGTGGTCAAGTCTAGGAAAGGTTCCAACCACCTGATCGACCTTGCCGAAACCTTCGCAAATTTGTGCCTTTTTGGCATAAAACTCAATCTGGCTAAGTGTACCTTCGAAGTTCCTACCGACAAGTTACTCGGTTTCCTCATTTCCGAACACAGGATCGATGCAAACCCTGAGAAGATCGGAGCGATTGTCTGAATGAAACAACTAGAGAGTCTCCACGACGTACAACACCTCACGGGCTAGTAGGCAGCCCTGAGTTGGTTCATCTCGAGACTCGGTGAAAAGGCCCTTCCGCTTTACCGATTGATGAAGAAGTCTGACAGATTTGAGTGGACTCCCGAGGCGCAGGCCGCATTTCAGGAACTCAACCCTGCTTTCCACCCAGCCAGTGCTAGCTGCTCCGAGCAGCAAAGAGCCCTTGCTCTTATACATTGCGGCCACGAGCCAAGTTGTTAGCACTATGCTCACTGTGGAGCGGGAGGAACAAGGCAAAGCCTTCAAGCTCCAACGACTAGTCTACTACATCTTTGAAGTTCTAGCCCTTTCCAAGCAAAGGTACCCGCATTACCAAAAGTTAGTATACGTGATCTACCTGACTGCAAAGAAGGTGGCACATTACTTCCAAGAACACTCGGTCACAGTGATAACTGACGCCCCTTTATTTGAGATCATGAACAACAGAGATGCTACAAGCCGAGTGGCGAAGTGGGCCATCGAGCTCCTTCTGTTGTATACCAAGTTCGAAGCTAAGAAAGCCATCAAGTCGCAAGCCCTAGTATATTTCCTCGCCGAGTGGGAGGAGCAGGAGTAGCATGTCCCGAGTCTCCCCGAGCACTTGACGATGTTCTTCGACGGCACCAAGATGCTCCATGGCTCCGAAGCTGGAGTGGTCTTGGTATCCCCCAAAGGAGACTGACATGTCTCCAACGTATCTATAATTTTTGATTGTTCCATGCTATAATATTATCTGTTTCAGATGTTTTATATGCATTAATGTGCTATTTTATATTATGTTTGGGGCTATCCTATTAACCTAGAGCCCAGTGTCAGTTCCTATTTCCCCCCTGTTTTTTAGTTTCACAGAAAAGGAATATCAAATGGAGTCCAAATGGTACAAAACCTTCACGATGATTTTTCTTGGACCAAAGACAGCCAGGAGACTTGGAGATGAAGTCGGGGGAGCCACAAGGCGGCCACAAGGACGGAGGGTGTGCCCAGGGGGGGTATGGCGCGCTCCCACCCTTGTGGGCCCCTCGTGCACCTCCCGACCTAATTCTTTCGCCTGTATATTCCCATATAACCCCAAACCATAAGAGGCATCCACAAAAACACTTTTCCACCGCCGCAACCTTTTGTACTCGTGAGATCCCATCTAGGGACCTTTCCTAGCACCCTGCCAGAGGGGTATTTGATCACGGAGGGCATTCACATCAACTCTATTGCCCTTCTGATGAAGCGTGAGTAGTTTACCACAGACCTACGGGTCCATAGCAAGTAGCTAGATGGCTTCTTCTCTCTCTTTGATTCTCAATACCATGTTCTCCTCGATGTTCTTGGAGATCTATTTGATGTAATACCTTTTTGCGGTGTGTTTATCGAGATCCGGTGAATTTTGGATTTATGATCAGCTTATCTATGAATATTATTTGAATCTTCTCTAGATTCTTTTATGCATGATTTGATACCTTTGTAATTCTCTTCAAACTATCGGTTTGTTTTGGCCAACTAGATTGGTTTTGCTTGCAATGGGAGAAGTGCTTAGCTTTGGGTTCAATATTGCGGTGTCCTTTCCCAGTGACACTAGGGGAAGCAAGGCACATATTGTATTGTTTCCATCGAGGATAAAAAGATGGGGTTTTTATCATATTTCTTGAGTTAATTCCTCTACATCATGCCATCTTACTTAATGCGTTTATCCATTCTTTATGAACTTAATACTCTAGATGCATGCTGGATAGTGGTCGATGTGTGGACTAATAGTAGTAGGTGCAGAATCATTTCGGTCTACTTGACACGGACGTGGTGCCTATATTCATGATCATTGCCTTAGATATCATCATAACTTTGTGCTTTTCTATCAATTGCTCAACAGTAATTTGTTCACCCACCATATTATTTTCTATCTTGAGAGAAGCCTCTAGTGAAACCTATGGTCCCCGGGTCTATTTTCCATCATATAAGTTTCCGACCTACAATATTAGTTTCCAATCTACTCATTTTGCAATCTTTTACTTTCCGATCTATAAACCAAAAATACCAAAAATATTTACTTTATCGTTTATCTATCTCTATCAGATCTCACTTCTGCAAGTAACCGTGAAGGGTTGACAATCCCTTTATCGTGTTGGGTGCAAGTTGTTTGATTGTTTGTGCAGGTATTCAGTGACTTGTGCGTTGTCTCCTAGTGGATTGATACCTTGGTTCTCAAACTAAGGGAAATGCTTATCTCTACTTTGCCGTATCACCCTTTCCTCTTCAAGGGAAAAACCAACGCAAGCTCAAGAAGTAGCAGGAAGAATTTCTGGCGCCGTTGCCGAGGAGATCTACGCGAAGTCAAGCCATACCAAGTATGCATCATAAACTCTCATCTCTTACATTACATTATTCTACATTCACCTCTTGTTTTCCTCTCCCCGCTTCTAAAACGAAAAGAATTGCTTTTTCTTCGCCCCTTTTCCGTTCGTCTTCATTTTTTTGCGTGCTTGTGTGTTGGATTGCTTGCTTTGTCACGATGTCTCAACCAAATAATGTTGATCTTCACTTGAGGAGGTTAGAAAAAATTGAAAATAATGTTAGGAGCTTCATGTCTTTGCAATTTGAACATAATAATTTCTTTAGAAATGAGCTTAAGGAGTAGAAAAGTTTTATGGAGTACATGAATAAAGAGCTCGATGACATGTCTAAGGAATTTTATGGATTGAAATCTCAGTTTTCTCATCTTGAAAATTTAGTAGGCCAAATTTCTAATAACCAAGCTACCTTGGTAAATAAGATGGCCGCTAAACCAGAATCTTTAAATAATGATGAAGATCTTAAAGTGATTGATGTGACTCCTATTGAATCTTTGGTTTCCAAGATAAATCTTGGTAAAGATGGGACTGGAGATGAGTCAACTTTAATTAAAAGGCGTCCCAATGATTCAGAGTTTTTAGGTCTTGATGCAAAAGTTGATAAAAGTGGGATTGGAGAGGTCAAAACTTTAAGTAGCAATGAACCCACTCTTTTGGATTTCAATGAATTTAATTGTGATAATTGTTCTTTAATAGAGTGTATTTCCTTGTTGCAATCCATTTTGAATTCTCCTCATGCTTATAATCAAAACAAAGCTTTTACTAAACATATCATTGATGCTATGATGCAATCTTTTGAAGAAAAGCTTGAATTGGAAGTTTCTATCCCTATAAAACTTTATGATGAGTGGGAACCTACTATTAAGATTAAGATTAAAGATTACGAGTGCCATGCTTTGTGTGATTTGGGTGCTATCGTTTCCACAATTCCAAAAACTTTATATGATGTGTTAGGTTTTCGTGAATTTGATTATTGTTCTTTAAATTTGCATCTTGCGGATTTCACTGTTAAGAATCCTATGGGAAGGATTAATGATGTTCTTATTGTCGCAAATAGGAATTATGTGCCCATAGATTTCATTGTTCTTGATATATATTGTAATCCTACATGTCCTATTATTCTTGATAGACCTTTCCTTAGAACGATTGGTGCAATTATTGATATGTAAGAAGGAAACATTAGATTTCAATTTCCTTTAAGGAAGGGCATGGAACACTTTACAAGAAATAAAATTAAATTGCCTTATGAAAGCTACTTATGGATTGCATACCAAAGATGACAATAACCTAGATCTATTCATGTTTTATGCCTAGCTAAGGGCGTTAAAAATAGCGCTTGTTGGGAGGTAACCCAATTTTATTTTTGTTTTTGCTTTTTAGGTTCTGTTTTGCAATAAATAATTCATCTAGCCTCTGGTTAGATGTGGTTTTGTGTTTTAATTAGTGTTTGTGCCAAGTAAGACCTTTGGGATAGCTTACGATGATAGTTGATTTGATCTTGCTGAAAAATAGAAACTTTTGCGCTAAGGAAAACAATTGTAATTTTTAACAGAAACGTGATAAAATACTAATTCTTTTTGCAGAAGATTAATAAAAAATTCTGAGGACTTACTATTTTTTCAAAATTTGTGGAGTTACAAAAGTATTCGAACTAGCCAGATTACTACAAACTGTTCTGTTTTTGAGATATTCTGTTTTCTATGTGTTGTTTGCTTATTTTGATGATTATGTGGGTGGTATCGGGGGGGGGATATGAACCATGGATAAGTTGGAATGCAGTAGATATTACACCAATATAAATAAATAATGAGTTCACAAGAGGACAAAAAGTGGTGATTTATTTTCTTGTACTAACGGAGGTTATGAGATTTTTTTGTTGAGTTTTGTGTTGTGAAGTTTTCAAGTTTTGGGTAAGGATTTGATGGACTATGGAATAAGGAGTGGCAAGAGCCTAATCTTGGGGATGCCCAAGGCACCCCAAGGTAATATTCAAGGACAACCAAGAGCCTAAGCGGGTAGATGCACTAGAAGGCATCATCTCTTTCGTCCTCGTCTATGGGTAACTTTACTTGAGGCTATATTTTTATTCACCGCAAGATATGTGTTTTGCTTGGAGCATCTTGTTTGACTTGAGTCATTGCTTTTTAGTTTTCCACAATCATCCTTTCTGTACACACCTTTGAGAGGGACACACATGAATCGTGTTTTATTAGAATACTCTATGTGCTTCACTTATATCTTTTGAGCTAGGCAATTTTGCTCTAGTGCTTCACTTATATCTTTTTAGAGCAAGGCAGTAGTTTTATTTTGAAGAAATTATTGAACTCTCATGCTTCACTCATATTATTTCGAGAGTCTCCCAAGAGGGGTATAATAAAAACTTTCATATAAAGTGCATTGAATACTATGAGAAGTTTGATTCCTTATGATTGTTTTGAGATATGAAGATGGAGATATTAGAGTCATGCTAGTGAGTAGTTGTGATTTTGAGAAATACTTGTGTTAAGCTTTGTGAGTCCCGTAGCATGCACGTATGGTGAACCATTATGTAATGAAGTTGGAGTATGAGATATTTTTTGATTGTCTTCCTTATGAGTGGTGGTCAGGGATGAGCGATGGTCTTTTCTGATAGAGGCAAAGGTGTCCCGATGTTTTGATGAGATGGTGGCTATCGTTTCTGGGGGAGTCAACCTTGACGATCCGACTACGAACGTGCGAGACGTCAAGCCTTAGCAATCGCTAAACCAACTTCCGAGGGGTTATTGACCACGCCGGAGCACGATCAACCTGACCACGAGGGTCTGTTTCCTGCAAGCAAACGAAGAACAAGCAAGAAACTGAGATTGCAATCTGGATATTGCGAATATAAGATGAAAGCTTTATTGATCAAGGTGGGGTTCTGTGACGTCTTGGTCTGGTCGTTGGACACAAACGAAGTACGAGAAGTTGCAGCTATGGCGAACTTTTAATCTAAACAAAACCCAAAGTCTAAACGACGCCCTAAGGGCTGTATATATGGAGGAAGAGGGGGGAATTTCGTGGCCCTTGAGGGTGGGGTCCGAAACCAACCCTAACTCTTGTTTCCCCACACATACGGACTCTAAAAATAGCCTATACTTAAGTATTTTGAAATTACATGGGCCTGGCCCATTAATAAGGTGACGCGGCACCTAGAATAGCCTATGGACGAATATTATGAAGTGGCATCTTGTATATTTCGTCCAAGTCTTCATGCACTCCTTATGGCGGCTTCAAAGTCCTGAAATCATCACTTGTAACTCCGTTCTTGATCCCCTTGCGCATGCCATCAACTCCATGCGTGTTCTTGCTCCAATGTTCATCCTTCTCCAAGCTAGGCCCTTCATTTGTAAGCAAAACAAATGTATCCAATTTAGGCAGCATCATAATCTCATGAACATTAGAATCATTACCAAGAAATGAAAGTACCTGGTAATTTAATTGGCGTGCGCGAGCTCTAGTAATTGGTCCAGTATATGTAACAGTAGGGGTTGTGGGTGTAACAATGGTATTGATGTCCTCATCATCCTCCCCTTCTTGAAATGAAGTCGTCCTCGACGGAAGCTCATCTTTCTCACCCAAATAAGGCTTCAAATCTGCAATGTTAAAAGTGGGACTAACCCCAAAATCTGCAGGTAGCTCAAGTTTATATGCATTATCATTTATTTTCTCTAACACCTTAAAAGGACCATCAGCACGTGGCATTAGCTTTGATTTGCGCAAATTAGGAAATCTATCTTTACGCAAATGTAACCAAACAAGATCTCCAGGTGCAAACACAACATGTTTTCTACCCTTATCTCCAGCAAGTTTATATTTAGCATTCATACGCTCAATGTTTTCCTTAGTTAACTCATGCATTTTTAAAATCAATTCAGAATGTTCTTTAGCATCAAAATTAACCTTCTCCGAAGATGGAAGAGGCAACAAATCAATAGGTGCGCGAGGTAGGAAACCATACACAATTTCAAAAGGGCACATCTTAGTAGTAGAATGCAATGAACGATTATAAGCAAATTCAATATGAGGCAAGCATTCTTCCCACATTTTCTTATTATTCTTCAAAACAGCCCTAAGCAGAGTAGACAATGTTCTATTGACTACTTCAGTTTGTCCATCAGTTTGGGGGTGACAAGTAGTACTAAAAAGCAGTTTAGTCCCCAACTTAGCCCATAAACATCTCCAAAAGTGGCTAAGAAATTTAGTATCACGATCTGAAATAATAGTATTTGGCACACCATGCAAGCGAATAATTTCACGAAAAAACAAATCAGCAACATTAACAGCATCATCGCTTTTATGACATGGTATAAAGTGTGCCATTTTCGAGAATCTATCCACGACAATAAATATGCTATCCCTCCCCTTCTTTGTTCGAGGTAAACCTAAAACAAAGTCCATAGATATATCCTCCCAAGGAACACTAGGTACAGGCAAAGGCATATATAAACCATGAGGATTGAGTCGTGACTTAGCTTTTTGACATGTAGTGCAGCGAGCAACAAAACGCTCAACATCCCGTCTCATCTTTGGCCAAAAGAAATGTGTAGCAAGTATATCCTCTGTATTCTTCATGCCAAAGTGTCCCATTAGTCCTCCTCCATGCGCCTCCTGCAACAACAAAAGACGAACGGAGCTAGCTGGAATGCATAGCTTGTTAGAACGAAACACAAATCCATCATTAACGACGAACTTGTTCCATGTTCTACCTTCTTTACAATTATGCAATATATCTTTAAATTCAGCATCATGCACATATTGATCTTTGATGGTCTCCAAACCAAATATTTTAAAGTCAAGTTGTGAAAGCATAGTATAACGACGAGACAATGCATCAGCAATAACATTTTCTTTACCCTTCTTGTGTTTAATGACATAAGGGAAAGTCTCAATGAATTCAACCCATTTAGAATGTCTACGGTTCAGTTTTTCTTGACTTTTAATGTGTTTCAAAGATTCATGATTAGAATGTATAACAAATTCTTTGGGCCACAAATAATGTTGCCATGTTTCTAAAGTCCGAACAAGAGCATATAATTCTTTATCATAAGTAGAATAGTTCAGACTAGGCCCACTCAATTTTTCAGAAAAGTATGCAACAGGTTTGCCATCTTGTAATAACACACCTCCTAATCCAATTCCACTAGCATCACATTCAAGCTCAAAAGTCTTATTAAAATCAGGAAGTTGGAGTAAAGGAGCATGTGTCAACTTATCTTTCAATACCGTGAAGGCTTCTTCCTGTGCGGTACCCCAAACAAAAGGCACATCCTTCTTTGTAAGCACGTTGAGAGGTGCAGCAATGGTGCTGAAATCTCTCACAAAACGCCTATAGAAACCAGCGAGGCCAAGGAAATTCCTCACTTGTGTGACCATTTTGGGCTGCGGCCAACTCTCAATAGCTTCAATCTTGGCTTTATCAACTTCAATTCCCTGTGGAGTAACAACATAGCCAAGAAAAGATACTCGGTCGGTGCAAAAGGTGCACTTCCCAAGGTTACCAAACAAACGTGCATCACGTAGACCGATAAAAACAGCACGTAAATGTTCCAAATGTGCTTCCAAAGATTTGCTATAAATCAGTATATCATCAAAATAGACTACCACAAATCGTCCAATGAAAGCACGTAAAACTTCGTTCATTAATCTCATAAAAGTACTAGGCGCATTAGTTAACCCAAAAGGCATGACTAACCACTCATATAAACCAAACTTAGTTTTAAATGTTGTTTTCCATTCATCTCCCAATTTCATACGAATTTGATGGTATCCATTACGCAAATCAACTTTGGAGAATATTGTAGAGCCACTCAATTCATCAAGCATATCATCAAGCCTAGGAATAGGATGACGATAATGAATAGTAATATTATTAATGCCTCTACAATCAACACACATACGTGACGTACCATCCTTTTTAGGCACTAGTATAATAGGAACAACACAAGGACTAAGAGATTCGCGTATATAACCTTTGTCGAGTAGCTCCTGTACTTGACGCATAATCTCCTTAGTCTCCTCTGGATTGGTACGGTATGGTGCACGGTTGGGTAGTGAAGCACCGGGAATTAAGTCAATTTGATGCTCAATCCCTCGAATAGGTGGTAATCCCGGTGGCACGTCTTGTGGAAAGACGTCAGTGAACTCCTGCAAAATGTTAGTGACAGCAGGGGCAAAGAGGAAGGCACGTCCTCGAATGAAAATAATGCCTGTTTGCACACAAAAGCATAGCAAACAGATTTGCTAAAATCTAGCTCATCAATATCAGATTTGGTGGCAAGTAAACATGCACTTTTCAATTTAATTTCAGAAACAACAGTAGATGGTTTATTATTAGGCTTCATTTGGTGCTCAAATTCTTTTGCCGCAATCTGATTTTCACTCTTATTTGTCTCCTATTTTGCTTTATTAGCTCTATTAATATCATCTTTCAAAATGGAATCAAGAGTCATAGGAAGCAAAGTAATATTTTTATCGTTATGAACAAGAGTATACTGATTGTTTCTACCATGGTGTACAGAATTTTTATCAAATTGCCATGGTCTACCAAGTAATAAGGAACATGCTTGCATAGGTACCACATCACAATCAACATAATCAGTATATGTAGAGATACTAAAATGCACACGAACAGTACGTGTTACCTTAACCTTGCCGCTGTTGTTGAACCATTGGATGTAGTAAGGATGTGGATGTGGTCTTGTGGTGAGAGATAGCTTCTCCACCATCTCCATTCTAGCCAAGTTGTTGCAACTCCCTCCATCTATGATCACGCGAACAGAACGTTCCTTCACAACTCCCTTTGTATGGAACAAATTATGCCTCTGATTTTGCTTAGCTTGTGTAACCTGCACACTCAAAACACGTTGAGCAACTAAACATTCATACCTGTCAGCATCTTCAGGAGCCATGTATTGCGTCTCATGATCAGAATCGTCTCCACCGTGTTCGTCACGTGTAAGAAGAGCCAAAGTCTCCTCATCATAGTCACTAGCGGACTCATACCCACCACCCTCGGTAACAATCATCACACGCTTAGATGGGCATTCTCTCGCATAATGACCTCCACCCTTGCAACATCGACAAATAATATCATGTGTTTGCCCTGTTGATGCCATGGATGAAGAAGAGCTCTTTGCAGGCCCAGAAGGTGTGCTCTTGGCAGATAGTGGTGATTGTGCCTGCTTTATTGTATCACGGTTGGAGGTGGCAGCCGACGGAGGCGCCGGTGTAGCAGAACGTGTGGAAGTAGATGATGCATGTGGTGTCCATGATGAAGGTCGACCTGCAGAAAAGTTAGTCCGCGCCAATGCCTGTCGATCCTGCACTTCACGTTCAGCTTTACAAGCAAGATGGAATAAACGAGTGATATTAGTATACTCCTTATACTCTAGAATCGTCTGAATCTCTCTATTTAATCCACCCATAAAACGTGCAAGCATAGCTTCATTCTCCTCAACAATACCACATCTAATCATGCCAGTTTGTAATTCCTGATAATATTCTTCTACAGAATTTTTTCCCTGTCTTAAGCGCTGCAACTTTTGAAGTAATTCACGTTGATAATATGGTGGAACCCAACGAGTACGCATAGCAGTTTTCAAAGCAGCCCAAGTAGCCGGAATAGGATATAATCTACAATGCTCAGACCACCAAAGACATGCAAAACTAGTGAATGCACAAACAGCAGCAGGAACACGTCTCTCCTCGGGATATTGTAAACATGTAAATCGTTGTTCAGTTTCTAACTCCCAAGTAAGATATATATCAGGAACATATCTACCCTCAGATGGTGGAATATTCAATTTTAGTTTAGGGAGATGGTCATGATCTCGTACCTGAGGGTGAGCCCTACCATTGCCATTATTTGCATGTGGACGACCTGGTGGTTGCTGTGCTGGTGGTGGCACGTAGTTCTGATTTTGATCAACCTCATCCTCATAATCTCCCACATAATCATCCTCCTCCACATCAGCAGTAGGAGCCACAGAAGTATCAACAGCAGCACCAGCAGTTTGGCCCGGCTGAAGAGGGACACGGCTCGCTCGGCGAAGGGCTGTTTCCCGACGTGGAGGTAGTCGGTGTTGTTGCTGTTGTTGCAGAGGTGCGGCAGGAGCAGCCGGTGGTGGTGGTGGAAAACGCGAAAGCAATTCAGCAACCTTGTTATCGAGCTTTGTTTCAAACGTCTTCTCCATGCCATCTATCTTCTCCATGGCCTCTTCAAATCTGTTTAGCACATCTTGCACCTGTCCACTCATCATTTGCTGAAACTTATCATGAAGCTCCTTGTTCGTCAAGTTCTCCCGGTCAGTCTCGTCGGCTTGTGATCCTGGCATGGTTAGCAGCAATAGAAACACACAAGAATATGATCCTACAGACTACTAACAAGTGGTGGTGGTGGCGGGTGTCACAAATCCGTCAAGCAAATCTCAAATTCTTACCAGTTCTTACCCAGCAGCAGGCGGTGATCGGCAACCGTTGTAGTCAAAACTCTCAAAAGCTTGGATAGAGCGATTGCCAGGGAGAGTCAAACGCACGACGTAGATGTATGTGGAGCTGGGAAGGCTTATAGTATGGTAGCAAAAAGGGTCAGCAATAATCAATTCAGAGATGCAAAGTTGAATAAACGCTCAACGACGGTACTGTGCTGGTCCTAGGCTAGACCGTGCTAGAGACACGAGCCTAGAACACTAACAAAATCACGACGCTGCACGTAAATAAGGGAAAAGCACACTTTGGAACTCTTTTTTTCGCTTTTTTTTTGTGAAAAATCACTATAATGGCGAGTGTCTCAAAACTCTTCCCTCGTCAAACTGATAGGATGGGCACAATTTTTCTTTTCACTTTTTTCGGAAATCAGGGCAACGACGACGAAAAAGTCCGACAAAAAATCACTATGATGGCACGTGGCTCAAAAGACTCAGAAAAGCCTAAAAATAGGATAGGGAAAAAATATTTTTGCCCGTGAAAAATTTGGCCTAAAAACTGCCCGGGGGTCTCCAGACTCTATTTTTTTTTCCGAGACCTACGCAGGCAAGGAAACACGAATTGGAATTTAGATTGATCTCAAGAACAAACCTAATATGAGAAGAACTTGGATTGGTGGTGGATATATGGTTGTGGTATATGGCAGCGGTGGTGTTATATGGTAGCGGTGGTGGTATATGGATACAGATTGGTGGTGGTATATTGATACGGATTGGTGGTAGTATATGGATATGGATTCAGAGCGGTGGCGGATAAGCAAAGGTGGTAGATGGGCGATGATGATGGTGCGGCGGCGGCGTGACAACTTATGACCAGAACTCGAAACTCTAAAAGACTAGACTCTAAGACCAGCAACTTGACACGACGATGCAACCACAAATTCAACAAAGAAAAAACCCTAAAAAGATTATGAAAAGGCTCAGATTGGTTCGGATATGATGAACTAACCCTAATTTTTTTGTGTGGCTTTTTCGTGGACTGTAGGTAGGAAGAACAGACTCGATCTAATCTACGAAAAATTGTAAAATCTCACCGAGCAACCTGGCAATCTGATACCACTTGATAGAGGCAAAGGTGTCCCAATGTTTTGATGAGATGGTGGCTATCATTTCTGGGGGAGTCGACCTTGACGATCCGACTACGAACGTGCGAGACGTCGCGCCTTAGCAATTGCTAAACCAACTTCCGAGGGGTTATTGACCACGCCGGAGCACGATCAACCTGACCACGAGGGTCTGTTTCCTGCAAGCAAACGAAGAACAAGCAAGAAACTGAGATTGCAATCGGGATATTGCGAATATAAGATGAAAGCTTTATTGATCAAGGTGGGGTTCTATGACGTCTTGGTCTGGTCGTTGGACACAAACGAAGTACGAGAAGTTGCAGCTATGGCGAACTTTTAATCTAAACAAAACCCAAAGTCTAAACGACGCCCTAAGGGCTGTATATATGGAGGAAGAGGGGGGAATTTCGTGGCCCTTGAGGGTGGGGTCCGAAACCAAGCCTAACTCTTGTTTCCCTACACATACGGACTCTAAAAATAGCCTATACTTAAGTATTTTGAAATTACATGGGCCTGGCCCATTAATAAGGTGACGCAGCACCTAGAATAGCCTATGGATGAATATTATGAAGTGGCATCTTGTATATTTCGTCCAAGGCTTCATGCACTCCTTATGGCGGCTTCAAAGTCCTGAAATCATCACTTGTAACTCCGTTCTTGATCCCCTTGCGCATGCCATCAACTCCATGCGTGTTCTTGCTCCAATGTTCATCCTTCTCCAAGCTAGGCCCTTCATTTGTAAGCAAAACAAATGTATCCAATTTAGGCAGCATCATAATCTCATGAACATTAGAATCATTACCAAGAAATGAAAGTACCTGGTAATTTAATTGGCGTGCGCGAGCTCTAGTAATTGGTCCAGTATATGTAACAGTAGGGGCTGTGGGTGTAACAATGGTATTGATGTCCTCATCATTTTCCTACCAATCTATCCCCCTAGGAGCATGTGTGTAGTACTTTGTTTCGATGACTAATAGATTTTTGCAATAAGTTTGTGAGTTCTTTATGACTAATGTTGAGTCCATGGGTTATACACACTCTCACCCTTCCACCATTGCTAGCCTCTCTAGTACCGCGCAACTTTCGCCGGTACCATAAACCCACCATATACCTTCCTCAAAACAGCCACCATACCCACCTATTATGGCATTTCAATAGCCATTCCAAGATATATTGCCATGCAACTTTCCACCGTTCCGTTTATTATGACACGCATCATCATTGTCATATTGCTTTGCATGATCATGTAGTTGACATCGTATTTGTGGCAAAGCCACCATTCATCATTTTTATACATGTCGCTCTTGAGTCATTGCACATCCCAGTACACCACCAGAGACATCCATATAGAGTCATATTTTGTTCTAGTATCGAGTTGTAATTTTTGAGTTGTAATTAAATAAAACTGTGATGATCTCCGTTATTAGAGCATTGTCCCATGTGAGAAAAAAGAGAAAAGGCCAAAAAAGAGAAGGCCAAAAAGATGAGAGAAAAGGAGAGAAGGGGCAATGTTACTATCCTTTTACCACACTTGTGCTTCAAAGTAGCACCATGATCTTCATGATAGAGAGTCTCCTTTATCGTCACTTTCATATACTAGTGGGAAATTTTCATTATAGAACTTGGCTTGTATATTCCAACGATGGGCTTCCTCAAATTGCCCTAGGTCTTCATGAGCAATCAAGTTGGATGCACACCCACTTAGTTTTATTTTTGAGCTTTCATACACTTATAGCTCTAGTGCATCCGTTGCGTGGCAATCCCTACTCACTCACAGTGATATCTATTGATGGGCATCTCCATAGCCCGTTGATACGCCTAGTTGATGTGAGACTATCTCCTTCTTTTTGTCTTCCCCACAACCACCCTCTATTCCACCTATAGTGCTATATCCATGGCTCATGCTCATGTATTGCGTGAAAGTTGAACAGGTTTGAGAACATCAAAAGTATGAAACAATTGCTTGGCTTGTCATGGGGTTTGTGCATGATTTGAATATTTTGTGTGATGAAGATGGAGCATAGCCAGACTATATGATTTTGTAGGGATAAGCTTTCTTTGGCCATGTTATTTTGAGAAGACATAATTGCCTTGTTAGTATGCTTGAAGTATTATTGTTTTTATGTCAATATTAAACTTCTATTTTGAATCTTATGGGTCTAACATTCATGTCACAACAAAGAAATTACATGGATAAATATGTTAGGTAGCATTCCACATCAAAAAATTTGTTTTTATCATTTACCTACACGAGGACGAGCAGATCTTGGGGATGCTTGATACGCCTCCAACGTATCTATAATTTTTGATTGTTCCATGCTATTATATTATCTATTTTGGATGTTTTATATGCAGTAATATGCTCATTTATATTATTTTTGGGACTAACCTATTAGAGCCTAGTGCCAGTTCCTTTTTTCCTATTTTTTAGTTTCGCAGAAAAGGAATACCAAACAATGTCCAAACGTAATAAAACCTTCGCGATGATTTTTCTTGGACCAGAAGACAACCAGGAGACATGGAGATGAAGTTGGAGGAGCCACGAGGCGACCACAAGGACGGAGGTTGCACCTAGGGGGTAGGGCGCGCCCCCACCCTTATGGTCCCCTCGTGTACCTCCTGACCTAATTCTTTTGCCTATATATTCCCATATATCCCTAAACCACCAGAGGCATCGACAAAAACACTTTTCCACTGCCGCAACCTTCTACACCCGTGAGATCCCATCTAGGGACCTTTTTCGGCACCCCGCCGGAGGGGGATTCGACCACGGAGGGCTTCTACATCAACTTTATTGCCCTTTCGATGAAGTGTGAGTAGTTTACCATAGACCTACGGGTCCATAACTAGTAGCTAGATGACTTCTTCTCTGTCTTTGATTGTCAATAACATGTTCTCCTCAATGTTCTTGGAGATCTATTCGATGTAATACATTTTTGCGGTGTGTTTGCCGAGATCTGATGAATTGTGGATTTATGAGCAGCTTATCTATGAATATTACTTGAATCTTCAATGAATTCTTTTATGCATATTATTTGGTTCTTCTCTAAATTCATTTATGCATGATTTGATATCTTTGCAAGTCTCTATGAATTATAGGTTTAGTTTGGCCTACTAGATTGATCTTTCTTGCAATGGGAGAAGTTCTTAGCTTTGGGTTCAATTTTGCAGTGTCCTTTCCCAGTGACAGTAGGGGCAGCAAGGCACTTATTGTATTGTTGTCATCGAGGATAAAAAGATGGGGTTTTCATAATATTTCTTGAGTAAATTCCTCTAAATCATGTCATCTTACTTAATTCGTTACTCCGTTCTTTATGAACTTAATACTCTAGATGCATGCTGGATAGCGGTCGATGTGTGGAGTAATAGTAGTAGATGCAAAATCGTTTCGGTCTACTTGACACGGACGGGATGCCATATTCATGATCATTGCCTTAGATATCGCCATAACTTTGTGCTTTTCTATCAATTGCTCTGCAGTAATTTGTTCACCCACCGTATTATTTTCTATCTTGAGAGAGGCCTCTAGTGAAACCTATGGCCCCCGGGTCTATTTTCCATCATATAAGTTTCCGATCTACAATATTAGTTTCTGATCTACTCTTTTTGCAGTCTTTTACTTTCCGATCTATACCAAAAATACCAAAAATATTTACTTTATCATTTATTTATCTCTATCAGATCTCACTTCTGCAAGTAACCGTGAAGGGATTGACAACCTCTTTATCGCGTTGGGTGCAAGTTGTTTGATTGTTTGTGCAGGTATTCGGTGACTTGAGCGTTGTCTCTTACTGGATTGATACCTTGGTTCTCAAACTAAGGGAAATACTTATCTCTACTTTGCTGCATCAACCTTTCCTCTTCAAGGGAAAAACCAACACAAGCTCAAGAAGTAGCAGAGACCGACTCAGCTATGTGCTTCATATTCACTTCAACTCCAACAATGAAGCCGAGTACGAAGCTCCCCTGTATGGGATGCGGATGGCATTCTCTACTGGGATTCGCCGACTGATGGTCTACGGTGACTCGGACCTCGTGGTCAATCAAGTCATGAAGGAAAGGGATATCCACGGTCCAACGATGACATGGTATTGCACCGCCGTGAGAAAGATGGAGAAGAACTTTGAAGGAGTGGAACTCCAACATATACTGTGGCTTAAGAACCAAGCAGCTGATAATTTGGCCAAGATAGGTTCCACTCGGAAGGCAGTCCCTAAAAATGTATTCCTGGAGCACCTGAACTCGCCAACGATCAAGGAAGACCATTTCATGGAAGAGCCCCCGCAACGAGTAGATCCATCAGATCCGACCAAGGTGGACATTCCCGCGGTGATCGACCTGCTCCAAGAAATCCTTGTTATCACTCCCGAGTGGACCAAACTGTATTTGGCTTACTTTCTCAGGCAAGAACGTCCGAAAGATGAGGCCGAGGCTCGTCAGATCGTCGTCGATCTAAAGCCTTCACCGTCATGGGAGATTAGCATTAAAAGAAAAGCACTAGTAGAGTCGCTCAACCCTACATATCACTGGAAGAAAGATGACAGATTCTGCAAGAGATTCATCGTATGACAGAAACCATGCGTCCTCTCGGACGTTGGTTGCTGATATGTCTCCAACTTATCTATAATTTTTGATTGTTCCATGCCAATATTATACAACTTTTATATACTTTGGTAATATTTCATATTATTTTTTGGGACTAACATATTGATCCAGTGCCCAGTGCCAGTTCCTGTTTATTGCATGTTTTTTGTTTCGCAGAATATCTATATCAAACGAAGTCTAAATGTGATAACATTTTACGAAGATTTATTTTGGAATATATGTGATTTTTGGGAGCTGGAATCAACGCAAACGGAGGCCCACAGCCTCCACTACCCACCAGGGCACGACCCACACCCCCTGGCGTGCGGTGGTGCCTAGTGGGAACCTTGTAAGTCGGTTGGGGCCTTTATTTCGCCACGAGAAAGATAATTTATGGAAAAAAAATCATGTTAAACTTTTAGTGCAATCTGAGTTATGGATCTTTGAGAATTTAAGAAATGGTGAAGGTCTGAAAACCAGAAATGCGAAACAGAAGAGAACAGAGAGATAGATGCAATCTAGGAGGGGCTCACGCCCCTCCGCCGCCATGGAGGCCACGGACTAGGGGGGAAACCCTCCTCCCATCTAGGGAGGAGGCCACGGAAGAAGAAGAAGAAGAAGAAGGAGGGGGGCTCTCTCCCCCTCTCTCCCGGTGGCGCCGGAGTGCCGGCGGGGCAAGGAACGTGACGACGATCTACATGAACAACTTTGCTACCATCAACACCAAATTTCTCCCCATATATGCAGCAGTGTGACCTCTCTATTCCCGCTGCAATTCTCTACTTAAACATGGTGCTCACACTATATATTATTATGCAATGATATGTGGTTATCCTATGATGTTTGAATAGATCTATTTTGTCCTATGGATTGATTGATGATCATGATTGGTTTGAGTTGTATATTTTATTTTGGTGCTATCCTACGGTGCCTTCCGTGTCGTGCAAACATCAGGGATCTCTGATGTAGGGTGTTGCAATACATTCATGATTCGCTTATGGTGGGTGGTGTGAGTGACCGAAACACATACCCGAGTAGGTGGGTTGTTGCGTATAGATAAACAGGACTTGATACTAAATTCTATGGTTGGGTTTTACCTTAATGATCTTTGGTAGTTGCAGATGCTTGCTAGAGTTACAATTATAAGTGCATATGATCTAAGTACGGAAAATATGTTAGCTCATGCCTCTCCCTCATATAAAATTGCAATAATGATTACCGATTTATCGATCGCCTAGGGACAAATAACTTTCTTGTGTGACAAAAGCTTTCTACCAAACTACTACTTTTATTATCTTGCAATTTACTCGTAGTTTTATTCTCGCAAAGTACTTCTAGTTTTATACTTGTTCTGGGTAAAGCGAACATCAAGTGTGCGTAGATTTGTATTGGTGGTCGATATAATTTGAGGGAATATTTGTTCTACCTTTAGCTCCTTGTTGGGTTTGACACTCTTATTTATCGAAAAAGGCTGCAAACGATCCCCTACACTTGTGGGTTATCAAGACCTTTTTCTGACGCCGTTGCTTGGGAGAAATAGAATGGGGTGAATATTCTCGTGTGTGCTTGTTTGCTTTATCACAAAGTAGTTCTTATTTTCTGTTCTAAGTTGTTTTATATATTTAGTTATCGATATGAAACACGAAATACAAAAAAAATAGTTGTACCTGCTACTTATGTAGATGGGGAATCCTAAAACCCACGATGCTCGTTATGTGGACAGTATTAAACACTACTTTGATAATCGCGAGAAAACCCCGTCTATCTATCTATTTATCTATCTATCTATTATATTATTAAAATGATAGAAAACGTACGGCTTAGATGTAACAGTAAAAAGTTAGTTAAAAGGATCGGCTGTGATTTGCATGAAAGAAGTACGTATATACATGTCTCCTTATCCTAAAAGTGTCGGACTAAAAAGAACAATCGTTAGGCTCATATGCAAGAGGCAAGAGAGTCTGAACCTAATGTCTTCCCTTATCTCATCGTAAGTGCTTTTTTGTATGGGAGGTCATCATTAAACGCTAATGAAAGGTATGGCCACCAGCTGAATTTTATATTTATAACAATATCTACGTGCATATATGTTCATCGGACACGCACAATAGAAAATAAAAATACAAGCTTCATTGGGTAGTAGATCTGTGATTAGGTTTTTTTGAGAAATCTGCGTGCATATATGTTCATCCGACACACACAGCAGAAAAAAATATATACAAATTTCATTGGACAGCACATCCGTGATTAGTTTTTTTTGAGAAATCACACCCGTTATTCGGTTGCAGAGTCCGACTTCAGTACGAGAAAAGAAGTCCAAAAGGAATTTCATTGATTGAAAGTTGATGCAGCCCTCTCACGTCATACCCAAAGGAATTTCATTGGGCTCTCCACAATAAGGAAAAAATGTGCTTGGATCTTCTGATGATCCCGTGGAGTCGCAACCATGATCTCCTCGGCACTCGGCCCTTACCTGCTTCGCCTTCTCCGATCGAGAGCATCGTGGCTTCTTGCATGTCCCCATCGGCATATCAACGGTGTCATATCTCGACTATGTGGATCACCAGTGAGGCTCCCGTCGCCAGCTACTTTTTTCTGCTTCTCCCGAGGGACATGTATCTGTCTATTCACACGCGACCTCCTATCCATGACCCCAATGTATCTTGATCGGTTTGAGATGATCCAAGTGGCATTCTGTAGCGTTGCTATTGATGAAACATTTGTTTTGTGATGTCAGCAGGTTCTGTTTGTGACTTTGCAATCAATATTTGTAGGTACAGTTCGTATATCATGAAATCAGCATGATCTCTATCTTAATTCAGTGATTATACAATACTAGATGACCAGTTGCATCAAATGGCGCAAAGACCCATTTAAAACCATGTTCGTGTTAAAAATATTTGCATTTTTTCAATAACAGTATATTTAAGTACATTTGGTAAGAACTTATACCCCTATATATAAAGGGAATTAAATGCAAATATTTTCTTAAGGTAATAATGCCACAAATTAGATCATCGGTAGGTCAAGATAGTTGAGTCTACAATTAGGAACTCCGAGTAGATGTAAACTTGCATTAAAAAAGAGTAAACACAAGTGACACAATAAAATGTACTTAATGCATGAACTCGTGAACATTGTGTACAAGAGAAGTTAATAGAAATAATGGTCAATTACATCATATATCGTGAATGCTACCCCTTTGTGATCAACTCTTTGTCCTTAGAATCAAATGGCACAACTATTGCCCCTTGTGGAAAAAGAAAGGACTCTTTAATACTCATAAACGTAAAAGGAAAACATCATGTGATGCATCTCAACCTGCACAAAATAATGTAAAAACCATACATGCTATCTACATACTCTCATTGTCTAGGAAAGCATAAGTAGTTGAGGGACCCTGTACAAAAGAATTGACAATTAGCAAGAAAGAAGCATGCCATCAGCTGTCTAGACAACCATAAAACAATAAGTGGCAAAAGCCCCATCAGAATTAGCATTTGCCATACAGTTTATGAGCTAAAGTTAAGCATTCACCAGTCGATAAAACATATTAAGCATCAGCTATTAAACAAAATCTTTTTTCCTAATAAGACAACATAGATATGAAATGGGCAAACTCTATTTTGCCATCTAGTTTACGAGCTAAAGTGGAAAGCTATGGTCACAAATGCATAAATAAGCAATATAGAAAATTAGTTAAACAGATTCTGTTTTCCCCTTGAAATACCTGAAGGAGGCCGCTAATTCCACATGTGCTTTGAAAAAGTACAATGTATTACTTGTTTTAGTCATGGGCAAACACATTCTACCCTATAACCTTTGATAATAAGATATACGTAGTTTTGAAAAGGATGTGCATTTTTAGAAGCATGTGTATCTTGAAGTAATTTTCCGTGTGGGCAAGGATGCATGGTAAAAATTTATGGCCTTGCATATAAAAAAAGAAACAGAGAAGGAAAAGCAATCAAAAAAGAAAGAAAATACAATGGAGCCGAATAGAACCCTTGGAAGCATCTCAGGGGGAAGTAATAGGCCTGGGAAAGTAGTAGAAGACCAGCATGCAGGGTAGCCTGCTCATAGGCGTGTATAAAACCACATTGCACTGTGTTCCATGAGAAAGCCTTCAGTGACACCCCCTCTGGGGTGGTGTGAAGACACTGTCAACGCCCGCTATCTTACTCCCTCCATATGCTCTAGATGACAAGAGAGATAAAAGTGTTCATAGTTTTGTTTTGCTCACCCTGCATTCTTGACCAAGCATCCTGCCACCAGGCCTGGACAGCAAGATTAGTAGGGAGTGATCTCGTTTGAGAATCATTATAAAAATAAAAATAAAATACCTAAAGGCCATCAATAGAAAAGAACACAAAATTCTTGAGTATTCATCGAGGCATCTATATGTAAATCTGGAAGAGGCAAAAATCAAAGACATCACAACATAAAACAGGATAGAGAAATTCATCCAGATCACATGGACATACTGGCTGCGTTTATGAGTCAAATGTATACAGAAATGAGACCGCGAGGCCAACTTGTTGCTATTTCAATGCACACAAAGCCATATCTTGTATGAATCTACAAAATAGCCCTATGAATAAGACAGAGCACAATTCTAAAATATTATTCGATGGAACCTTTGATTGCAAAATGAAGAAAACGGTTATATCCTACTGTTGTTTGAGGTTTCATAATTCGAGAAGAAAAACATTGTCTTTAACCAACAATACAACAACGTAACAAAACAGTTCCTCTTGTAGTGCTCGTTCTGGCCTGAGATGAGTGAACACCTTGACTGTATAAACCGTGGACACACATAGTAGCCGGCCTGGTTGCACTCGTCCAACTTGACAGCATGCCTCGAGTACTCGCTCAGGGTGCCCCTACTGGTCTGGTTCCGGACACGGCTCGGGATGAAGATGCCCAGCCGGTAGCACGACTGTCAATGCTCATCAGAGTTGGGTCTTGAACACGAAAGGGCCAGTTCAGCCAGCTCTGCCAGGTCTTGAACGCCTACAGCAGCAAAGGTGAATAATCCTCCCAGTTACTAAAAAATATGTGTTGAGGACTTGGGAAATAGCATCATTCTTGAAGCAGAAAAGAAATCTCCAGCATATCTGCCACTACTTTTTCCTGAAGATGCCACTACCTATTGAGAAGTTTAATATCAATGGACCAATACTCATTTCAAACTGCGAAACTAGAATGCCGACAGAGACCAATGATATTCAACTATCTAAAAATCTCATGAGTTAAAAAGAGGAAGGCAAGAATATAGAAACATTTGCGCGATTTGAGTACAGTTTAAACAAAACCTACATAGGTATACATAGGTAGCCATATGGAGCTGTAAACCAAGACAGAGGCCACCCAAGGCAGAACATCAAACAGTCACAAAGGAACATCAAAGCATTATACAGAACACTTGGCAATACAGAGAGAAGAGAGCCTAATGCTTGAACTCTGATGGAGTTATCAATATAAGCTTTAAATACTATTGTGAAGGAGCTTTACCTAGGCTGTAGCACCACAGTACATGACTCCAAAAAAACTAACCATTAGAATTAAGCCCCAAGTGCCTAGAATTTAGAAACCTATAACTCTGGGTGAACATAAGATCATTCATACAGTCAATCCGCTAATAACTACGCAACACGTAGTAGTTATCTTTCTGCTAGTAAAGATAGCCAACCACACAACCAATATGCCTAGGCTTCAGAGAAAAAAATTGCCTGAAGGAATAACCTTGGCAGATAATTTATAAATACACCTCAAAAATCATCACCAAGTTTAATAGGTACGTGTTACTTTAAATCAAGAGAACGCAAAAGGATCATGTAACATGGTTATTACCTTCTACTATTTTGGAAATTATTATACGCTGAAATCTACAGCATCTGCTGGACAATGAACATATGTTAAGAAGAAAAGTATAGTTTAGGAAGGTGTGCATAACAAAATATGGAGCGTGCGTCCCCTCCTCCCATTCTCTTCTACCCTGCAATGACAGAGAGTAAAATTCCTTAGTTCTTAGGCTATCTATGAATCAAGCTTTTGGTCCTAGGATGCACAACCAATAAAAATCATTACAATTTTATAAGGCACGAACAATTGTACCTTCAAGCATGATCAACATGCATGACCTAGCTCGTAATTCTATTTAGGAATTGTTAGAGGCGAGGGTGTCCCGATCTTTCGATGAGATGATAACTATCGATTTGGTGGATACGACTTTGATGATCCGACTACAAACGTGCACGGCATTGCACCTTAGCAATCACGAAACCAATCTCCCAAGGTTACCGACGATGCTGGAAGCACAATCAGCCTGACCACGAAGGTCTATTCCTGCACGCAATCAAAGAACAAGCAAGAATATGATAATGCAATCTGAATATTGCGAATATAGATGAAGTATTGATAAAGGTGGGGATCCGAAAGCGGTCTTGGTCTGGTCGTTGGACACAAACGAAGTACATGAAGTTGTGTTGGCTAACTTTTAACTAAACAAATCCCAAGCAAAAAGTTACTAGATGGATCTACTTATATAGGAGCAAGGGGTGGCGGCCAAGGAGGTGGGAGGACATCCCAAGGCATCCTAAAACCAACCCTAGGTCGTACAAGGCTCATGAGCCCAAGTGGAGGTGATGCAACACCTTTGGACTTGTAGTTTGACTCGGATTTTGCTGCAACGTCAGATTGTTTTGTCCATAACTCAGCGCTCCGGACGAATTTGAAGGTGAATCCAATTGTGTTGGAAAGTGCGCGAAATCTACTTTCCAAAAAAAGAACCACCCAATTCGGAGTCCGTATGAAAGAGTTATTGGCGTTTTGAGTCAGGTATGTCTGTGCAGTCCGAATCTGAATACAAAACGTGAGAGACTTGGACTCTATCTTCTATTGGCCCAAAAGTGACATGAGAGGACTTTTTGAACAACACATAAACTTCTCTCTTTCCCTTATCTTCATATGTGGATTGTACAAATGTCCCATACACCTGCAATTAGACATGGCACAAAAGTCCATGAAGTATTTTTGTCCTGAATGACATAAATAAATTGTTGCATAGTTTGGATTAGAAATCACCTCACAAATATACATATATGCAATATTTTTGGTCGTACCAAGGTAGTCATGTCCTCATCATCCTCCCCTTATTGAAAACAAAGCCATCCTCGGCGTTGCTTAATCTGAAATGTGGCTAACAAAAGAGGCAAGGTGTACATGTTTTATATGTATATGTCATCCATTTTTTACTTCCCTTGATTTTTGCACATATGACACATGTATACATGAGTAACTTGAGTAACTTTCATAGTTCATAAAATGGAAAGCCAAAAAATATCACAAGAAGTAGAAGGCATGAAAATATTGCAACTCAGTTTGCACATATAAGTGAAGCTCTTATTCATTTCAAAAGATTGACAATGTTCATCATTAAACCATCCCAACATTGGTGAATAAACCTTACTTGCATCAAATTTACATGCTACAACATGCTTAAATAAGCAAACATGCAATAAGTCATTGGACACAGAATCATCACCAAGATTAGAGGTCATATGAAAATGATTAAACATTGGTTCTTTTGCATCAACAGTTAATTCAATGGGTGCACTCAAAATTGTTGGTATTTCAGTTGTTTGATCACATGACGCATTCATGACAGTAACAATATTCTCTAAAATAGGTGGTGTGCTCAAATCAACGGGTAACTCAACACATGATGCATTCAAGTTAACTAGACATGCATCATTCTCATATGAAGTTATATCATCAATACCTTTATTGTTACCTTATCGCAAAGACGTAGCTGATGTAGGTACAGACGTTCACAATGTACCATACTCTTGAGAGGATGTCACGCTCACAACCCAAGGTGGGGCCGCTCTAGTAGGTGCAACGGTGGAGGAACCAACCGGCGGTGGTGAGCATGAACTGGAATAGTAATTGTTGTAGTCACCCAATGCATCATCCTGTATTTGTCTCTCAAATTTACAAGCGTGAACATACATACCAGTAATGCAACGAGAAATATACTGAAATCTTGCACGGATATCATGGTTCAAACCACCAAAAAATCTATTCATTGTATCATCCTCAGATTCTTCTATGTCACAATGATGCACATAGGATTTGAACTCTTGGTAGTAAGCATGGACAGTGTTATTGCCTTGTTTTAATTGATCCAATTTGCGAAGCAATTCACGACGATAGTAAGGAGGAAAAAATTGTTGTCTCATTACATCTTTCAAAACTTTCCAAGTTATGGGTTGGTTATCAATATTTTTCTTACAATGTACACTCCACCAAACAGAAGCAAAACCAGTAAATGCTCTAGTGGTAGCTCATACTCTCTCAAGTTCAGAAAAATCATGGTGACTAAAAACTTGTTCTACTTCAAGCTCCCAAACTAGATAAATAGAAGGATTAAATCTACCCTCAAATGATGATAAAGAGATAACCTGACTATATGCTTGTATGTGTTGTCCCACCTCTCGTGATGGTGAAGATGTATCCTTCGTCCAAGAACTTCTATCTTCGGACCCTGTCATGATTAGTAGAAACATGAAAACAAAATTCAAGAATAATGTTCCTATGAACTACTAGGGTGTGGTGGTAAAGCGCTCATAGTAAAGCAAATATCAATATCTTACAAGTTCTTACCAAGCAGCAGGTGGTGACAGGCAACCAGCGGTGTCAAATAACTCCGTAGATTGAGTAAAGCGATTGCTAGGTGAACGTATGTATACACGGTGTAGAAATGTGTGGATCTTGGAAGGCTTAAGTATATGGTAGCAAAAGATTAGCAATAATCAATTCAGAGATGCAAGTTGAATAAACGCTCAACGATGGTACTGTGTTGGTCCTAGGCTAGACCGGACAAGAGACCCGAGCCTAGAACACTAATAAGGTCACGGCGTAGCACAACTAGCATCAATAAAGGATATGAAGTAGCTCTGAACAGCAAGATATAAGTGAAGATCACAATAGCAGTAAAGATAATGATGTGAAACAACAACCAAGCAGGATATATCAACAACTTTATCTCCAACTTTCCTTTGAAAAAGTTTGTGCAAATTTTTTAATATTTTTTTCAAGAATGGTTCTGACTCAAGCTTTCAAACACAAAAGGAATCACTCAATTCCGAGTTGATATGAGGAGTCAAAAAAATTCTAAAACTGGCCTGCAAAACTGGAATAAGCTGTGTTCGTGAACATCGGAGGGCAAAAAGACCTATTTACAAGAAGATTTTGAGGTGCCAAATATTAAAATAGCTTCTGCAACTATTTAGATGCGGTTCGTCGCTAGCTTTCATTTGAGTACTCGCGGAGCCAAAACGAACTTCGTATGAGGAAGTTATGCCTGCTTTACTGAACAGTGCACAAAACAGATTCCAATCCGAATTCAACTACGAGATTGAGTCTAGATAGATCCGAATTTTGTTTTTTTTTCTTCTCTCTTTTTTTCCTCACACTTTTTTTCTTTTTCTTTCTCTATTTTTTCTCTGATTTTTTTCTCTCCCTCTTTCCAAAACAAACTAGATAAGATGCAGATTGGATCAAGCGGAGATGTGAACAATCTCAACTATGATTATGACAATGAACAATGGGTAGCACATGGTGGAAACTGATGGAAGGGTGGTGGACAGCGAAAGGGATAACGATGCAGCGGCGCCGTGACTAATGTGAACAGAACTCGAAACTCTAAACGAACTAGAAACTAAGACCAGCAACTCAACACGATGATGCAACCGATAATTCAACTATGCGAGCAATGAAAAGAAAATTGCAAAGGCTAAGACTGGCTTGGACAAAGGATGAATAGATCTAACTTTTTTGTGGCTTTTTCTTGGACAATAGGTAAGAAAATAAATCTAATCTAGGAAAAGCTGGAAATTCTCACCGAGCAACCTGAAAACTGATACCACTTGTTAGAGGCGAGGTGTCGGTGTTAAAATCGGCGGATCTCGGGTAGGGGGTCCCGAACTATGCGTCTAAGGCGGACGGTAACAGGAGGCAGGGGACACGATGTTTACCCAGGTTCGGGCCCTCTTGATGGAGGTAATAGCCTACGTCCTGCTTGATTGTTCTTGATGATATGAGTATTACAAGAGTTGATCTACCACGAGATCAAAGAGGCTAAACCCTAGAAACTAGCCTATGGTATGATTGTTCGTTGTCCTATGGACTAAAACCCTCCGGTTTATATAGGAACCAGAGGGGGCTAGGGTTACACAAGGTTGGTTACAAAGGAGGAGATATACATACCCGTATTGCCTAGCTTGCCTTCCACGCCAAGTAGAGTCCCATCCGGACATGGGACGAAGTCTTCAATCTCGTATCTTCATAGTCCAACAGTCCGGCCAAAGGATATAGTCCGGCTGTCCGGAGACCCCCTAATCCAGGACTCCCTCAGTAGCCCCTGAACCAGGCTTCAATGACGATGAGTCCGGCGCGCAGTGTTGTCTTCGGCATTGCAAGGCGGATTCCTCCTCCGAATACACCACGGAAGATTTTGAATACGAGGATAGTGTCCTACCCTGCAAAATAAGTTCCACATACCACCGTAGAGAGAATAATATTTCCACAAATCTAATCTGTTGACACGTTTTGATAGCATGACATTACGCCATGGCCCGGTTTTTATTCGAACCGCTTTTCTCAACCAGCTCCGCACATATCACGAGGCGGTTTTCTTGACATGTCTTGTCAAAGCAGAGATCGTGTTCCCCTTATCACGGGATTCTCATCAATACGGACGTGGGTAACCCAACAGCGCCATCAATTACGGCGCCTGGGGAATAAGTGGTTTTGCCAGGCAAGTGGGGAGACACATCGCCTCTTCCGCCCTTATAAAGGGCCAAAGATTTACTTTTTTCACCCACGCCTTCTCCCTTCTCGCTTACCCATTCCCGCACACTCGAGCTCTAGCGCCCAAGCTCGAGTTCTTCTTCTCAAACCACTCCAAGTATGTCCGGAGCAGGAGGCAAGTGGATGGTTTCCTCTGTCACGGAGGAGAACATCAAAAAGTTACAGGAAGCCGGATACCTGGCTGCGGATATTGCGCACCGGCTGCCAAATGCGGGGAAGATCGTCCCAACGCCCGAACCCCATGAGAGGGTAGTTTTTCTTACCCATTTTTCCGCGGACTAGGATTTCCTCTCCACCCGTTTGTCCGCGGGCTCATGTTCTACTATGGGCTGGATTTTCATGATCTGGCCCCCAACTTCATCCTCGACATCTCGGCGTTTATCGTCATGTGTGAGGCCTTCCTCCGCATCAGGCCCCACTTCGGCCTATGGCTGAAAACCTTCAATGTCAAACCAAAGGTGGTGGGCGGCTAGCAAGCAGAGTGCGGAGGCGCCATGGTGGGCAAGATGCCTAATGTCACCTGGCTCGAGGGCACCTATGTGGATACCATAAAAGGGTGGCAATCGGGGTGGTTCTACATCACCGAGCCGCGCGACTCCAACTGGGTGGCGGCCCCCAGATTTCGATCCGGAATCCCCACGCGGCTCACCTCCTGGAAAAAGAAGGGTCTGTCCTGGGGTTCTTTGGTAGAGCCGACCGGACTCCAGACCTGCATCCAGAACATGATGGACAAGAAAATCAAACTTGTCAACGTGGTCCAGGTTATGCTCTTCCGCCGGATCCTTCCGTGTCAACGACGGGCATTTGTTTTGTGGGAGTTCGACTCGGCCAAGCACCAGACGCTGCGAGAGCTCTACGACACGATGCACGAGGACGTCTGGAGGGTGTTGTTCAAGAGCGCCGAGCTTCCTTCATCCCTCACCGAGGACCGCAGACTCAGCGCAAAGCGCCGCGCCAATCCGGTAGGCTTTTATATCTCTCAGGGTATTTATTTGCCCCGGTTTAGTTATGTGCTGGATCTAAGCTTCCATGCAATTAACATGACTGGATAGAGATAGCAGAGCAGCTTGATTGTCTAGCCCCCCTGCCCGAAGATCCTCTAGATGCTCTTCTAACGAAGATGCTGACTCCAGCACCTTACAAGGTGCCGGCAAAGAAGGCCACGGGGACCCGAAAGGGTCTCCGGCGCAAGGTTATATCGGACTCATCGTCCGATGACTCCGACGCGCACTCCTCCCACGGAAACAAGGAGGAGGAGAAAAGTTCTCCCCCCAGCCAGGGGAGACAAGAAAAGGAAGGCCGGCCCATCTGGGGAGGCCAAAGGGTCCAAGAAGGGAAGGACCCTCCCTCCGAACTGTGCCACGACGACCGCCGACAACGGCGACGAGTGGCTACCCAGGGACAAGCCCCTGGCGAAGTCGCAAGTGTCCGGACACCATAGTACTTCACGGTATGTTTTATTGTACTGCCTTTCCTCATGCCGAACATGATTATGCAGTCCATCCCGAGCTCATCTCGATGTACCCTCGTCGAGCGGCTCTTTGGACTCATTGGATATGAATAGCGGTTCTCCTCCGACCGCTTCCACCCCTCGCCCTACGGACAACACCGAGGTGTTGTCTCAAAAGGCACCGAGCCAAGGGGAGGTGGTCCTGGGAGCGCCTCACGACGACTTCTCGAACCCTGGGTACCAAGGGAGCGAGGCTCCTACGGGCTTCGAGTTCGGGCCCCAGCCGGACACCGCGCCGGAACCTTCGATGGTTCCAGACTCCGGCAGGCGGTCCCCCATTAAGGGGGGCCAACCATCCGTGCCGGTGTCCTCTGTCCAACCAGAGGCACCGGACAACCTGCTGGAAGCGCTTCGCAGCGCTTCCATCGAAGAAGAGCACCGCACTATCATGAGTGCGGTGGTCGAGAAGGTTCAGTCCACCAAAAATGGACTAACCGAAGCTTGCGCCAGCCTCCTAATAGGCTTTGAGGTAAGCATTCAAAATATAAGAAAATATTACCGCATAGATAGTAGCCCCTGATGCTCTGTTCGGCGTTCACGAAGAAAAGCCGAATAGAGTATCAAATGATAACTCAGGAGTCCAATTAGAGTATGTCTATGTGTATGTGCAGGCTTCACAGCTGGCCGCTGTCACACATACTGCGGAGGTCTCTGTGCTGAAGTAGGACCTGAAGCGGTCCAAGGACGAGCTCAGCCTTACCAAGAGGCAGCTCGAAGAGAGCAAAGGTAAGATATATCCCAGTCTATATAGTTAAAAAGAAGTTCGGGTGTAAAGTAATAGGATCATCATGAATTTGTCAGGGGCCACGACCGAGGTGGAGACCCTGAGGAAGGCATTGTCCGAGGCTGAAGACAAAGCGGCCCAAGAACTCATTGAACGGGAGAAGCAAGAAGCCCGAGTAGGCGAGGTGCAGCAAGAGCTCGAGGCTCTCGCCAAAAAGCATGAGTCCTTGGAGCTTGACTCTAAGACGCGAGAGTCCGAGATCGCGCAGGCGCTTGAAAGTGTCTGGAGCGCCAAGGCCGAAGCCCACAAGGCCCTCCAGGAGCGTCTGGAGCATTTGCAGATCTTCCCCGCAGTGTACTGGATGCCGCGGAGTTTTACCGGGCTGAGGAGGGAAGCTCAACGGAGAAGTTGTTCTGGTCTCAATATACTGGGACCGAACACCCCGTGCGCTTGAGCGACCAGCTGAAGCAGTTGGTCGAACTTCGCAAGGCGGCCGAACAGGCCATGAAGGGCCTTATAGTCCGGATGTGGCCTGGCGAGCCCCTGTCCGGTAGCTACTTTAGTCTGGTGAGACGGCTTGTGGAAGCCTGCCCCCGGCTTGAAGTCATCAAGCGGTCCGTATGCATCGAAGGTGCACGCAGGGCTTTTGCCCGGGCGAAGGTGCATTGGGCGAAGCTGGACGCCGTGAAGCTGGTGAAGGAGGGGCCGCCGGAGGGAAAGGAGCATCGCTGCCCCGAGAATTATTATGAGAGTGTCCTGAAGGGTTCCCGCTTAGTGGCAGTTGAGTGTTCCAAGGATGTAATTTTTGAATGAACATGCCCATGTGATCCTGTAATATGAAACTAGTTCGTTTGCGCCATGCGACGCTTTCTTAATTTAAAATATTACCTTCTGTGCGGCCGTTTATAAAATATGAGAGTTGGCTAGTCATCAGCTTCTACCCCCATGTAACTAGTACTGGGGTGTTCGGGGTAAATCTGAACACTCTTTTCCCCAATTTTGGGTCCTTCAAGGGAGGTGTTCAGCGCAACGAACCAGGCAATCGGACTATAATGCTTTATCACTCTTACTTAGCCATAGAAGTCTATGATTTTAAATTTTTGGTGAAGCCCATGGTATTCGGAGGGCCGAATTTGGGGCGCTATACACGCCTAAGCCGGATAAGGCCGACTCCTCGCCCAAAGCAGAAAAAGTCTTTAAGGACTTGAGACCACTCGAACAGCGACCTGTCTCTCGCCTTATCATGACAGTAAGTTTTTGGCTTTCTCTACTGAGGTGCTCGTCCGAAAGAACCGGGACACAATCGCAGTAGTTCTCCCACCGCTACCTTAGCCGATATAGCGGAATGTAAGGTACCAAAGCGTGGGAGCCGGGCGACCCAACATTTGACCAAAGACATGATTCAGAGCTGATGCATATAATGCTATAACTTCGGGGTGCCGCACTGTCGAAAGTGTTCGGACTTCTTGCGCCGTATTATGGGGTAAACGAGAACCCCTGGCGAACTGATTGTACCCGAACGTGCGGGTGCAGATTGTCATAAATGGACATATAAGAGAAAGAGAAAAACTTAAATAATGCAATGACAGATTAATGATATGCATTGTTATTTGAATAATACATCGAAGCGTACTGGTACAAGTAGTGCAATAAGCATAAAGTAGGACAATTCGAAATGTCCTATCCCAGGGCAAGCTACGCAGAAATAGTGAAAAGCGGGTATATCAAGTATTACTAGAGACCACCTGGCGGTTCCCGTGTTCATCTTAGCTTCTTGCCACCTTGGTTGTTGCTTCCGGAATGTGTCCGACAATCGTACTACCGGAAAGGGCTTCCAAAGAGTTAGGCCCTGAAAGAGAAAAGGAATGTCAAAGGTATATAGCCCCTAGTGTGGTTAAGCCACAATGTGGGGCATGTCCTGATTGTGCCCCCACCCATGTCCATGGTATTTTCAATGCGTAGTTATGTACGCGTGGCACGGATTTTGTCTCTTCACTGGGACTAGGACGGGGGCCGGATTGCTAGGCAAGCTCTGATCGTGCCAGACGATCCTGTTGCAGCTTGTTCCGGACTCGCTTGAAGGTGTCCAGGGGCTGTGACGCCGAATGAGTGGTCTTCCTGAACAGGATGCTTTGTGCCTCTGCTGCAAGGGCCACAGTGTGCTCTTCCGTACGGAGCGAGCGTTCTGTGTTTCCATTTACTATTATGACCCCGCGAGGTCCTGGCATCTTGAGCTTGAGGTATGCGTAATGCGGCACTGCATTGAATTTTGCAAATGCTGTCCGTCCGAGCAGTGCATGATAGCCACTGCGAAACGGGACGATGTCGAAGATTAACTCTTCGCTTCAGAAGTTATCCGGTGATCCGAAGACCACTTCCAGTGTGATTGAGCCTGTGCAATGGGCCTCTACACCTGGGATGACGCCTTTAAAGGTGGTTTTGCTGGGTTTGATCCTCGAGGGATCAATACCCATTTTTCGCACTGTATCCTGATAAAGTAGGTTCAGGCTGCTACCGCCGTCCATAAGGACTCGAGTGAGGTGAAATCCGTCAATGATGGGGTCTAGGACCAATGCGGTGGATCCACCATGACGGATGCTAGTGGGGTGGTCCCTGCGATCAAAGGTGATCGAACAAGCAGACCATGGGTTGAACTTTGGGGCGATGGGCTCCATCGCATAGACGTCCCTTAGTGCACGCTTTCGCTCCCTCTTAGGAATGTGGGTTGCATATATCATGTTCACCGTCCTCACTTGAGGGGGAAACCCCTTCTGTCCTCCTGTGTTCAGCGGTCGGGGCTCCTCCTCGTCATCGCTGTGCAGCCCCTTGTCCTTGTTCTCAGCATTTAACTTGCCGGCCTTCTTGAACACCCAGCATTCTCTATTGGTGTGATTGGCTGGCTTGTTGGGGGTGTCGTGGATTTGACACGAGTGATCCAGTATGCGATCCAGACTGGATGGAGCCAAAGTATTTCTTTTAAATGGCTTTTTCCGCTGACCGGATAAAGAGCCTCTGAATCTGGCATTAACGGCCGTATCTTCGGTGTTATCGCCGTTATTGCGGCGCTTTGGTCTATTACGACGCTGCCTACCGTTAACATCTTTAGTATCCGAGGTATCCGTATTCCTCGATGTGTTGTTGCTGCGAGCCAGCCAGCTATCCTCGCCCGCACAAAAGCGGGGCATGAGTGTCGTGAGGGCTGCCATAGATTTCGGCTTCTCCTGGCCGAGGTGGCGGGCGAGCCACTCGTCGCAGAGGTTATGCTTGAATACCGCTAGGGCCTCTGCATCCGGACAGTCTACAATTTGATTTTTCTTAGTCAGGAACCGTGTCCAGAATTGTCTGGCTGATTCCCCTAGCTGCTGTGTTATGTGGCTCAAGTCATCAACATCTGGTGGCCACACATAAGTGCCCTAGAAGTTGTCAAGAAATGCGTCTTCCAGATCCTCCCAACTGCCGACGGAATCTGCTGGCAAGCTATTCAGCCAATGTCAAGCTGGTCCTTTGAGTTTTAGTGGGATGTACTTGATGGCATGTAGATCATCACCGCGAGCCATGTGGATGTGAAGGAGGAAATCCTCAATCCATACAGCGGGATCTATTGTGCCATCGTATGATTCGATATTTACGGGTTTGAAACCCTCCGAGAATTCATGATTCATAACTTCATAGTGAAGCATAGGGGGTGTGCGGCACCTCTATGTCGGGCTATATCCCGACGTAGTTCGTACGAGTCTTGTCTGCTGTAGTCGGCCGGCCGGATTTACTCTTGGTGTATCCGACGCGACGATCATCGTCCCATGTGGGCGCACGTGCCCGTGTCCTGTATATTGACCTTGCAATTTTTGCCTCACTGTCCAAGATGCCTCGCAGGTCCTCTGTGTTGCCCCGGGCCTTAGTGTTTTTGACTGAGTGGCGACGGGGTGTGGTCTGAACTTTAGGCTGAAACGCCTCTCTGGCTCGGCCGCGTAGCGGCCGGTCAGCCGCATCGTACACTGGTGAATGAGGTTTCAATGCTTCCTCCTCGAGGTGAGGTAGCAACCTGCGTTTTGGGTAACTTTTGGACGGGCGCTCGAGTTCATGCTCCTCGGATGCAAGGACTTTGGTCCACCTATCTGCTAGCAAGTCTTGATCGGCTTGAAGCTGTTGCTGTTTTTTCTTCAGGCTATTTGCCGTGGCCATAAGCCGGCGCTTGAAGCGCTCTTGCTCGACTGGGTCCTCAGGCACGATAAACTCGTCATCGTCGAGGCTCGCCTCGTCTTTAGAGAGAGGCATGTAATTGTCCTCCTCCGGTTCTTCGTCTGCTGCCTGCTCTGGAGGGCTAGCTTGTTCGTCCACTAGCTCTACACCGTGCTGGAGGGGATTGTTGTTGTCTTCGGCGCTATCCGGAGTGTTATTATCTCCTGTGCCGGTATCACTGCTCTTGCTGTGGCGGGACTTAGAACTGCACCGCTGACGTCGGCGCTTGGGTTGCTTCTTGGAGGGGTCATCCTCTGCTGTCTCGTCGCCATTGCCTTCTTTGGGGGTGTCCACCATGTATATATCATATGATGAGGTGGCGGTCCAGCACCCTGAGGGCGGTGGTTCCTGTTCATCTCCGGCTTCGTCGTCCATACCATCGAAGTCTTCGGAGTCGAAGTCGAGCATGTCGGTTAAGTCGTCGATAGTGGCTACTAAGTGGGTGGTGGGTGGGTAGCGAATTTCTTCGTCGTCCGCATCCCATTCTAGCCGGATATAGTTCGGCCAAGGTTCTCCTGACAGGGAGAGAGACCTTAATGAATTTAGCACATCTCCGAAAGGTGAGTGCTGAAAGATATCCGCGGAGGTGAACTCCATGATCGGCGCCCAGTCGTACTCGACATGCACGGATGTGAGCGGCTCGGAGTCCGTGGCCGGAGATGAATCCAGTGGTTCAGCGACACGGCTCTCATAAGGGGTGAAGTCAGTATCCAGCTCTATCGCCACTGAGAGTGCAGCCTCCATGGCGGGGTCCATCCCTCCGCTCTTGGATGGTGCGACTTGCTCCGGATTGATGGACGGAGTAGTTGCGGATGCGATCTCCCGAACATTGTCCGACGGCAGAGTTACGTCATGCTCGTTGCGACTATGCGGCGCGTCCGACATGGGCTCGAATCCGTCGAAGATCAAGTCTCCGCGGATGTCGGCCGTGTAGTTCAAGTTTCCAAATCTGACCTGATGGCCAGGGGCGTAGCTCTCGATCTGCTCCAGATGGCCAAGCGAATTGGCCCGTAGTGCAAAGCCGCCGAATACGAAGATCTGTCCAGGGAGGAAAGCCTCACCCTGGATCGCATCGCGAGCGATGATCGAAGGAGCCATCAAGCCTTATGGTGACGACACAGTGGAACTCTCAATGAAAGCACCAATGTCGGTGTCAAAACCAGCGGATGTAGGGTAGGGGGTCCCGAACTGTGCGTCTAAGGCGGATGGTAACAGGAGGCAGGGGACACGATGTTTACCCAGGTTCCGGCCCACTTGATGGAGGTAATACCCTATGTCCTACTTGATTGTTCTTGATGATATGAGTATTACAAGAGTTGATCTACCACGAGATCAAAGAGGCTAAACCCTAGAAGCTAGCCTATGGTATGATTGTCTGTTGTCCTATGGACTAAAACCCTCTGGTTTATATAGGCACCGGAGGGGGCTAGGGTTACACAAGGTCGGTTACAAAGGAGGAGATATACATATCCGTATTGCCTAGCTTGCCTTCCACGCCAAGTAGAGTCCCATCCGGACACGGGACGAAGTCTTCAATATCGTATCTTCATAGTCCAATAGTCCGGCCAAAGGATATAGTCCGGCTTTCTAGAGACCCCCTAATCCAGGACTCCCTCACGAGGGTCCCGATCTTTCGATGAGATGATAACTATCGATTTGGTGGAGCCGACTTTAATGATCCGACTACAAACGTGCACGACGTTGCACCTTAGCAATCGCTAAACCAATCTCCTGAGGTTACCGACGATGCTAGAAGCACGATCAGCCTGACCACGAAGGTCTATTCCTGCATGCAATCGAAGAACAAGCAAGAATATGATAATGCAATCTGAATATTGTGAATCTAGATGAAGTATTGATAAAGGTGGAGATCCGAAAGCGGTCTTGGTCTGGTCATTGGACACTAACGAAGTACATGAAGTTGCATTGGCTAACTTTTAACTAAACAAATCCCAAGCAAAAAGTTACTAGATGGATCTACTTATATAGGAGCAAGGGGTGGCGGCCAAGGAGGTGGGAGGACATCCCAAGGCATCCTAAAACCAACCCTAGGTCGTACAAGGCTCATGAGCCCAAGTGGAGGTGATGCAACACCTTTGGACTTGTAGTTTGACTCGGATTTTGCTGCAACGTCAGATTGTTTTGTCCATAACTCAACGCTCCGGATGAATTTCAAGGTGAATCCAATTGTGTTGGAAAGTGCACAAAATCTACTTTCCAACAAAAAAAGAATCACCCAATTTGGAGTCCGTATGAAAGACGTTTTGAGTCAGGTATGTCTGTGCAGTCTGAATCTAAATCCAGAATGTGAGAGACTTGGACTCTATCTTCTCTTGGCCCAAAAGTGACGTGAGAGGACTTTTTCAACAACACATAAACTTCTCTTTTTCCCTTATCTTCATATGTGGATTGTACAAATGTCCCATACACTTGCAATTAGACATGGTGTCGGGGTTCTGGAATGACACCTATGGGATCCCTCGACGGAATCCCTTCTACGGTTGTGGGGCGTGGGACTGCGCAAAGAGCGGGTCTAGAAGATCAACTTGGTGGGATTTTTACCCAGGTTCGGGCCGCAAGAGATGCGTAAAACCATAGTCCTGCTTTGTGTGTATTTAGTGTTCTTGAGCTCTTGAGCTAGCTGCGGTGCATGCCCAGTCCAAAGAGTCTGAATCCTTCCTCATTACGCCTCGGGCCTCGTTTTATATGTAAAGGGGTTGCCACAGTGGCACACAGGAGGTGGAAAGTATGTACAGTGTACAAGTTTATCTTCTGACATCCTAGGACAAACGCATTTAATGCGCCGCCTATGTGTCCTCATGCTTTATCGAGGACGGTAGAGAAGCTCGTCCCATCCATCGCCGCCTCGCCTTGCTTTGACGCGTGTCAAGGTGACGAGGCATGTAGCACCATGCTAGCTGGCTGCTGAGCTGGTGCAATGGCAGGGTCTTCACAAAGATCTGCATTCCACCACGCAGGTGCTTGGCTGGTTGGCCTAGAAGCTGCATGCTGCCACACAAGTGCGTGCCTAGTTGGTAGGCTGGTCGCCTCATCGGAGTAGGCGCGGGTCAGTGAAGCTTTGGTAAGTGCGGGCCTGGCCTCAGCCCTGCAGATGCCCCCGGCAAGGGTCTTGCCGGGATCCTGTGGCCTTGCCGGGGCCATGCAGGCTGTCCTGGCAAGTCTCTTGTTCGGGGGAAGCCCATCTTGTCCCTTTGCTCTTTATGCTCCTGGCTTGGGTGCTGCCTCGGTAGCCTTGTGTCTTCGCTTCCTCTGCCCTGCCGAGCCCGGCCGCAGGTGTGGCTATGATTGCCCGTGCACAAGTAAAGGGGTACAGAAGGGCCCCTACTTTTGTACATCGACAAGAGCCCCCGGGCCTGGGCCACACATAAGCGTGGATCTTGCTGGGGGTCTTCATCTTCTGGTGCTCATTTAGGCTTGCAGGCCTTTGGTTTTGACCAAGATCCGCATGCCACCATGCAGGCGCTCCCGAGCCTCGACTTTGATGTTGTCGATGGCGTCATAACTCTCAGGCTCAAGGGTGGCAATCTTGCTAGTGTTTGGTAGGTTGCCCGGGCAAGGCTCTTGCCAGGGCCATGCAGGTCGTCCCGGCAAGGCTCTTGCCGGGGGAAGCCCATCTTGCCCCTTTTCTATTTATGCTCATGGCTTGGGTGCTGCCTCGACAGCCTTGTGTCTTCGCTTCCTTTGCCCTATGGAGCCCGGCCGAAGGTGTGGCTATGACCGCCCATGCACAAGTAAAGGGGTATAGAAGGGCCCCTACTTTTGTACACCGACAGGAGCCCTCGGGCCTGGGCCACACATAAGCGCGGAACGTTATTGGGCCAGGCCCAGAACGGTGCGCGGACAGGCGTGGCAGAGTTTTAACTGCGGTAACTCCTGGCCAGTTGTGCTTCCCCATGATCCGCATTGAGTGCGTGACGTGGGGGCTGATACGTCCATTTTGCATCATGCTTCTACATCGATATTTATTGCATTATGGGCTGTTATTACACATTATGTCACAATACTTATGCCTATTCTCTCTTATTTTACAAGGTTTACATGAAGAGGCAGAATGCTAGCAGCTAGGATTCTGGGCTGGAAAAGGAGAAAATATTAGAGACCTATTCTGCGCAGCTCCAAAAGTCCTAAAACTTCACAAAAGTTATTTCTAGAATATATAAAAAATACTGAGCGCAAGAAGATCCAGAGGGGGCCACACCCTAGCCACGAGGGTGGGGGGGCGTGCCCTACCCCCTGGGCATGCCCCCCTGCCTCGTGGGCCCACTGGTGGCCCTCTGATGCCCATCTTATGCTATATGGATTCTTTCATTGAAAAAAATATAAGCAAGCTTTCGGGACGAGACTCCACCGCCACGAGGCGGAACCTTTGCGGAACCAATCTAGGGCTCCGGCGGAGCTGTTCTACCAGGGAAACTTCCCTCCGGGAGGGGGAAATCATCACCATCATCATCACCAACGATCCTCTCATTGGGATGGGGTCAATCTCCATCAACATCTTCACTAGCACCATCTCATCTCAAACCCTAGTTCATCTCTTGCATCCAGTCTTTGTATCCAAACCTCAGGTTGGTACCTGTGGGTTGCTAGTAGTGTTGATTACACCTTGTAGTTGATGCTAGTTGGTTTACTTGGTGGAAGATCATATGTTCAGATCCATTATGCATATTAATACCCCTCTGATTATGAACATGAATATGCTTTGTGAGTAGTTACGTTTGTTCCTGAGGACATGGGAGAAGTCTTGCTATAAGTAGTCATGTGAATTTGGTATTCGTTTGATATTTTGATGAGATGTATGTTGTCATCCCTCTAGTGGTGTCATGTGAACGTTGACTACATGACACTTCACCATTGTTTAGGCCTAGATGATTGGTTGCTAGAGTGATAGAAGCTTAAACCCTAGTTTATGCGTTGCTTCGCAAGGGGCTGATTTGGATCCATATGTCTCATGCTATGGTTAGGTTTACCTTAATACTTCTGTTCTAGTTGCGGATGATTGCAATACGGGTTAATCATAAGTGGGATGTTTGTCCAAGTAAGGACAACACCCAAGCACCGGTCCACCCACATATCAAATTATGAAAGTACCGAACGTGAATCATATGATCGTGATGAAAACTAGCTTGACGATAATTCACATGTGTCCTCGGGAGCGCTTTCCTTCATATAAGAGTTTGTCCAGGCTTGTCCTTTGCTACAAAAAGGATTGGGCCCTCTTGTTGCACTTTATTTACACTTGTTACTTGTTACTCGTGACCAATTACCTTATCACAAAACTATCTGTTACCGATAATTTCAGTGCTTGCAGAGAATACCTTGCTGAAAACCGCTTATCATTTCCTTCTGCTCCTCGTTGGGTTCAACACTCTTACTTATCGAAAGGACCACGATAGATCCCCTATACTTGTGGGTCATCAAGACTCTTTTCTGGCGCTGTTGCCGGGGAGTGAAGCCCTTTGGTAGGTGGAATTTGGTAAGGAAAATTTTATATAGTTTGCTGAAATTTACTGTCACTTGTTACTATGGAAAGTAATCATTTGAGGGGCTTGTTCGGGGTATGTTCACCTCGACCGGTAGAGCAAATAGTTGCTCCTCAACCTACTGAACCTACTGAAAATGAAAATATTTACTTCGAAATTCCTTCGGGTATGATAGAGAAACTGCTAGCTAATCCTTTTGCAGGAGATGGAACATTGCATCCCGACTTACACTTAATCTATGTGGATGAAGTTTGTGGATTATTTAAGCTTGTAGGTATGCCCGATGATGTTATCAAGAAGGTATTCCCTTTATCTTTGAAGGGAGATGCATTGACATGGTATAGGCTATGTGATGATGTGGTATCATGGGACTACAAACGGTTGAAATTGGAATTCCATCAGAAGTTTTATCCTATGCATCTTGTTCATCGTGATCGTAATTATATATATAATTTTTGGCCTCGCGAAGGAGAAAGCATCGCTCAAGCTTGCGGGAGGCTTAGGTCAATGTTATATTCATGCCCCAATCATGAGCTCTCAAGAGAAATGATTATTCAAAAATTTTATGGTCGGCTTTGTGACAACAATCGCTCCATGCTCGACACTTCTTGTACTGGTTCCTTTATGATGAAGACTATTGAATACAAATGGAATTTATTGGAGAGAATTAAATGCAACTCTGCTCGTCGAAGGTAAAGAGTCAGGTATAACACCTAAGTTTGATTGTGTTAAATCTTTTATGGATACCAATGTTTTCCGTAAATTTAGCACTAAATATGGACTTGACTCTGAGATAGTAGCTTCTTTCTGTGAATCCTTTGCTACTCATGTTGATCTCCCTAAGGAGAAGTGGTTTAAATATAATCCTCCCATTGAAGTAAAAGTAGTTGCACCTATTAAAGTTGAAGAAAAGACTATCACTTATAATGATCCTGTTGTTCCTACTGCTTATGTTGAGAAACCACACTTCCCTGTTAGAATAAAGAATCATGCTAAAGCTTGAACTGTGGTCAACAAAAGTAATATTAAGACACCTAAACCCCCTGAGCAATTTAAAGTTGAACCTAAAATTGCTATGGTTAAAGATCTCTTGGTCAATAATATTGATGGGCATGCTATTTACTTCTATGATGAAGCTGCTAGAATCGCTAGACCAGATGCTAAATATAAACATAGACATGTTGTAGGCATGCCTGTTATTTCTGTTATAATAGGAGATCATTATTATCATGTCTTATGTGATATGGGTGCTAGTGCTAGTCCAATACCTATTTACTTATACAAAGAAATTATGCATGATATTGCACCAGCTGAGATAGAAGATATCGATGTTACCATTAAGCTTGCGAATATAGATACTATTTCACCCGTTGGGATTGTTAGAGATGTTGAAGTCTTGTGTGGGAAGGTTAAATATCCTGCTGATTTTCTTGTTCTTGGTTCCCCACAAGATAGCTTTTGTCCCATTATATTTGGTAGACCCTTCTTAAATATTGTCAATGCTAAGATAGACTGCAATAAGGATATTATTTCTGTTGGTTTAGGGGATATGTCTCATGAGTTTAATTTTGCTAAATTTTGTAGACAACCCCATGATAAAGAATTGCCTAGTAAAGATGAAATTATTGGTCTTGCTTCTATTGCCATGCCTCCTACTGATCCATTAGAACAATATTTGCTAGACCATGAAAATGATATGTTCATGAATGAAAGAAGGGAAATAGATGAAGTATTCTTTAAACAGGGACCTATTATAAAACACAATTTGCCTGTTGAAATCCTAGGGGATCCTCCTCCACCCAAGGGTGATCCCGTGTTTGAGCTTAAACCATTACCTGATACTCTTAAATATGCTTATCTTGATGAAAAGAAAATATATCCTGTTATTATTAGTGCTAACCTTTCAGAGAAGGAGGAAGATAAATTATTGAAAACTCTGAAGAAGCACCGTGCTGCTATTGGATATACTCTTGATGATCTTAAGGGCATTAGTCCCACTCTATGTCAACACAAAATAAATTTGGACGAAGACGCCAACCCAGTTATTGATCACCAATGATGGCTGAATCCTAAGATGAAAGAAGTGGTAAGAAAGGAAATATTAAAGCTCCTTGAGGCAAGTATAATTTATCCCATTGCTGATAGTAAGTGGGTAAGTCATGTCCATTGTGTCCCTAAGAAGGGAGGTATTACTGTTGTTCCTAATGATAAAGATGAATTGATACCGCAAAGAATTATTACAGGTTATAGGATGGTAATTGATTTCTGCAAATTAAATAAGGCTACTAAAAAGATCATTACCCTTTGCCTTTTATTGATCAAATGCTAGAAAGATTATCCAAACATACACATTTTTGCTTTCTAGATGGTTACTCTGGCTTCTCTCAAATACATGTGTCAACTGATGATCAATCAAAGACCACTTTTACTTGCCCTTTCGGTACTTTTTCTTATAGACGTATGCCTTTTGGTTTATGTAATGCACCTTCTACCTTTCAAAGATGCATGATGGCTATATTTTCTGACTTTTGTGAAAATATATGTGATGTTTTCATGGACGATTTCTCCGTTTACGGATCCTCTTTTGATGATTGCTTAAGCATCCTTGATCGAGTTTTGCAGAGATGTGAAGAAACTAATATTGTTCCGAATTGGGAGAAATGCCACTTTATGGTTAACAAAGGTATTGTCTTGGGGCATAAAATTTCTGAAAGAGGCATTGAAGTTGATAAAGCTAAAGTTGATGCTATTGAAAAGATGCCATGTCCCAAGGACATTAAAGGTATAAGAAGCTTCCTCGGTCACGCCAGCTTTTATAGGAGGTTCATTAAGGACTTCTCAAAAAATTCTCGGCCTTTGACTAATCTATTACAAAAAGATATTCCTTTTGTCTTTGATGATAATTGTGTAGAAGCATTTGAAATACTTAAGAAATCATTGATTTCTGCACCTATTGTTCAGCCACCTGATTGGAATTTACCCTTTGAAATTATGTGTGATGCTAGTGATTATGCTGTAGGTGTTGTTCTAGGGAAAAGAGTTGATAAGAAATTAAATGTTATTCAATATGCTAGTAAAACTCTAGACAGTGCCCAAAGAAATTATGCTACTACTGAAAAAGAATTATTAGGAGTTGTTTTTGCTTGTGATAAGTTCAAACCTTATATTGTTGATTCTAAATTAACTATTCACACTGATCATGCCGCCATTAAATACCTTATGGAAAAGAAAGATGCTAAACCTAGACTTATTAGATGGGTTCTCCTGCTACAGGAATTTGATTTGCATATTATTGATAGAAAGGGAGCTGAGAACCCCGTTGCAGACAACTTGTCTAGGTTAGAAAATGTTCTTGATGACCCACTACCTATTGATGATAGCTTTCCTGATGAACAATTAAATGTCATAAATGCTTCTCGAACTGCTCCATGGTATGCTGATTATGCTAATTATATTGTTGCTAAATTTATACCACCAAGTTTCACATACCAGCAAAAGAAAAAGTTCTTCTATGATTTGAGACATTACTTTTGGGATGACCCACATCTTTATAAAGAAGGAGTAGATGGTATTATTAGACGTTGTGTACCTGAGCATGAACAGGAACAAATCCTATGCAAGTGACACTCCGAGGCTTATGGAAGACACCATGCTGGAGATAGAACTGCACACAAGGTATTGCAATCCGGTTTTTATTGGCCTACTCTCTTCAAGGATGCCCGTAAGTTTGTCTTGTCTTGTGATGAATGTCAAAGAATTGGTAATATTAGTAGACGTCAAGAAATGCCTATGAATTATTCACTTGTTATTAAACCATTTGCTGTTTGGGGCTTTGATTATATGGGACCCTTTCCTTCCTCTAATGGGTATACACATATTTTAGTTGCTGTTGATTACGTTACTAAGTGGGTAGAAGCTATTCCAACTAGTAGTGCTGATCATAACACCTCTATTAAGATGCTTAAAGAAGTTATTTTCCCGAGGTTTGGAGTCCCTAGATATTTAATGACTGATGGTGGTTCACATTTTATTCATGGTGCCTTTCGTAAAATGCTTGCTAAGTATGACATTAATCATAGAATTGCATCTCCTTATCACCCACAGTCTAGTGGTCAAGTAGAATTGAGTAACAGAGAGCTCAAATTAATTTTGCAAAAGACTGTTAATAGATCTAGAAAGAATTGGTCCAAGAAACTTGATGCTGCATTATGGGCCTATAGAACTACATACAAAAATCCTATGGGTATGTCTCCGTATAAAATGGTTTATGGTAAAGCATGTCACTTACCTCTTGAATTAGAACATAAGGCATATTGGGCTATTAAAGAGCTCAACTATGAATTCAAACTTGCCGGTGAGAAGAGGTTATTTGACATTAGCTCACTTGATGAATGGAGAACCCAAGCCTATGAAAATGCCAAATTGTTTAAAGAAAAAGTTAAAAGATGGCATGACAAAAGCATACAAAAGCATGAGTTCAATGTAGGTGATTATGTATTGTTATACAACTCTCGTTTAAGATTTTTTGCAGGAAAATTTCTCTCTAAATGGGAAGGTCCTTACGTTATCGAGGAGGTCTATCGTTCCGGTGCCATAAAAATCAACAACTTCGAAGGCACAAATCCGAGGGTGGTGAACGGTTAAAGAATCAAACATTATATCTCAGGTAATCCCATAAATGTTGAAACCAATGTTATTGAAACTGTAACCCCGAAGGAATACATAAGGGACACTTTCCAGAATGTTTCATACTCCGAAAAGGAATAGGTACGTGGTACGGTAAGTAAACCGACTCCAAAACAGTTCTAATGGCAATTTTTCTCTGTTTTGCAATATTTAGAAAAATAGGAAAATAAGAAGCAGACCGGAAAGGACACGAGGCTTCCACGAGGGTGGAGGGCGTGCCCTACCCCCCTGGTCATGCCCCCTGCCTCTTGGGCACCTCGTGTGCTCTCCGGACTCCGTTTTCTTGCACGATACTTCTTTTGGTCATTAAAAATTATTATATAATCTCCTGAAGGTTTTGACCACCATATCACGCAAATATCTCTTTTATTTGTTTCGAGCTGTTTTCTGTCAGGATTGTCAAGGTCAGGCATCATGTCGTCCCCCTCCTCCAACATTGGTGACAATGATTCTTGGCTAATGAAGACAGAGCTGAAGAGGGAAGAACCTATGGAGATCAACAAGGATGAAGAGATCAAGAAGGCCACGGAGGACCAAGTTTCGGCAGCAAAAGACATCCTTCAACTTGATCACAATCTTCATACCCCAACCGATATTGAAGCTTTCAAGATGATTGAGTTAGCTCGTATACAAAACAAGTATCTCACACATGAAAATATTTTGTTGAAGGAGCATATCATCACACTCAAGGGCATTATCCGCAAGTTGGAAGACCTCCTACACTCGATGTGCGATTATCCATCATCACCAACACCCTCTTCACCGACAAGGAAGGAGATATGAACACATGGGTATGGGCACTCCCCTTGGCAACTGCCAAGCTTGGGGGAGTGCCCCGGTGTCGTATCACCATCACTTTTATCTTTATCGTTTTTCTTAGTTTGATCCTTTTGATAATATCTTGATCCAGTACAATAAAGCTTTAGTATGATCTAGTTGTCAGTTTTGCTTTATGATCCTTCTATGTAATCGAGTCCGTGAGCTATATATAATAAAGATTAGTGTTGAGTCAAGGGCTTGATGATTTTGCTATGATCTTGAGGGAATAAAATAAAAGAGAAGAAATAAAAAGAAATAAAGAGATCATATGGATCTTATGGAGAGTAATGAGCTCACATATAAAGAGTGTGATGAAAAAAAGTGGTTGAGAGTTAACAAACATAGTTTTGGTCATCGTTGCAATGAATCGGAAGTAATAAAGAAAGAGATGTTCACACATATATATACTATCTTGCACATCTTTTATGATTGTGGGCACTCATTAAAGTATGACATGCTAAGAGTTGACGTTGGACAAGGAAGAAAATGTAATGGGTTATGTTTTCTTACATCTGAGATAAATTATATTGTCATGGATCATCCAACATGTTGAGCTTGCCTTTCCCTCTCATGCTAGCCAATTTCTTTGCACCAAGTAGAGATACTAATTGTGCTTCCAAATATCCCTAAACCTAGTTTTGCCATGAGAGTCCACCATATCTACCTATGGATTGAGTAAGATGCTTCAAGTAAGTTGTCATCGGTGCAAGCAATAAAAATTTTCTCTCTAAATATGTATGACTTATTAGTGTGGGAGAAAATAAGCTTCATATGATCTTGTGATGTGGAAGAAATAAAAGCGACATACTGCATAATAAAGGTCCATATCACAAGTGGCAATATAAAGTGACGTTCTTTCGCATTAAGATTTTGTGCATCCAACTATAAAAGCGCATGACAACCTCTGCTTCCCTCTGCGAAGGTCCTATCTTTTACTTTTATCTTCTACCTTACATAAGAGTCATGGTGATCTTCACCTTTCCTTTTCACATTTTATACTTTGGCAAGCACAATGTGTTGGAAAGTTCCTGATATATATAGCTAATTGGATGTGAGTCTTCATGAACTATTATTGTTGACATTACCCTTGAGGTAAAACGTTGGGAGGCAAAACTATAAGCCCCTATCTTTCTCTGTGTCTGATTAAAACTTCATACCCATAATTATTGAGTGAGTGTTAGCAATTGTGAAAGACTAAAAGATGGTTGAGTATGTGGACTTGCTGAAAAGCTCTTATATTGACTCTTTCCTATGTTATGATAAATTGCAATTGCCTCAATGACTAAGATTAGAGTTTGTTGGTTCTCAATGAAGTTTATGATTCATATTTGAAATTGTGATTGAATTGTTACTTTAGCATAAGAGATCATATGACAATATATATTGTTGTTCTAAGAATGATCATGATGCCCTCATGTCCGTATTTTATTTTTATCGACACCTCTATCTCTAAACATGTGGACATATTTTTCGATTCCGGCTTTCACTTGAGGACAAGCAAGGTCTAAGCTTGGGGGAGTTGATACGTCCATTTTGCATCATGCTTTTATATCTATATTTATTGCATTATGGGTTGTTATTACACATTATGTCACAATACTTATGCCTATTCTCTCTTATTTTACAAGGTTTACATGAAGAGGGAGAATGCCGGCAGCTAGGATTCTGGGCTGGAAAAGGAGCAAATATTAGAGACCTATTCTGCACCGCTCCAAAAGTCCTGAAACTTCACGAAAGTTATTTCCAGAATATATAAAAAATACTGAGCGCAAGAAGTTCCAGAGGGGGGCCACACCCTGGCCACGAGGGTAGGGGCACGCCCCCTGCCTCGTGAGCCCCCTGGTGGCCCTCCAATGCCCATCTTCTGCTATATGGAGTCTTTTGTTGAGGAAAAATATAAGCAAGCTTTCAGGAAGAGACTCCGCCGCCACGAGGCGGAACCTTGGCGGAACCAATCTAGGGCTCCAACGGAGCTGTTCTGCCGGGGAAACTTCCCTCCAGGAGGGGGAAATCATCACCATCGTCATCACCAACGATCCTCTCATCGGGAGTGGGTCGATCTCCATCAACATCTTCACCAGCACAATCTCATCCCAAACCCTAGTTCATCTCTTGTATCCAATCTTTGTATCCAAACGTCAGATTGGTACCTGTGGGTTGCTAGTAGTGTTGATTACTCCTTGTAGTTGATGCTAGTTGGTTTACTTGGTGGAAGATTATATTTTCAGATCCATTATGCATGTTGATACCCCTCTGATTATGAACATGAATATTCTTTGTGAGTAGTTATGTTTGTTCCTGAGGACACAGGAGAAATCTTGCTATTAGTAGTCATGTGAATTTGGTATTCGTTCAATATTTTGATGAGATGTATGTTGTCATCCCTCTAGTGGTGTCATGTGAACATTGACTACATGACACTTCACCATTGTTTGGGCCTAGAGGGAGGCATTGGGAAGTAATAAGTAGATGATCGGTTGCTAGAGTGACAGAAGCTTAAACCCTAGTTTATGCGTTGCTTCGTAAGGGGCTAATTTGGATCCATATGTTTCATGCTATGGTTAGGTTTACCTTAATACTTCTGTTGTAGTTGCGGATGCTTGCAATAGGGGTTAATCATAAGTGGGATGTTTGTCCAAGTAAGGACAGCGCCCAAGCACCGGTCCACCCACATATCAAATTATCAAAGTACCAAACGCGAATCATATGATCGTGATGAAAACTAGCTTGACGATAATTCCTGTGTGTCCTCGGGAGCGCTTTCCTTCATATAAGAGTTTGTCCAGGCTTGTCCTTTGCTACAAAAAGGATTGGGCCCTCTTGCTGCACTTTATTTACACTTGTTACTTGCTACTTGTTACCAATTACCTTATCACAAAACTATCTGTTACCGATAATTTCAGTGCTTGCAGAGAATACCTTGGTGAAAACCGCTTATCATTTCCTTCTGCTCATCGTTCGGTTCGACACTCTTACTTATCTAAAGGACTACGATAGATCCTCTATACTTGTGGGTCATCAGGGGTCGTGCCTGGGGCAGTCGCAGCATGCTTGCGTCACCCCGTGGTGAATAGTAAGGAGGCGGCCCGCGTCTTCCCCATAAAAAAGGGAAAATTGTAGGTCTGCTGCTCATTTACTCTCCTCGCCTCTCTCAACCTTGGAACCGCCGCTCCATGTTTCCCACCACACCCCTCTTTTTCGCCACGTACATCGTATGCATGACGTGTGATAGGTGACGGACGCATGGGATATGGGAAAGTGCGCCACGGCCGATACCCATGTGCCTTTGATTGGTGTGGGGAGGGCGGTCGATCACCTTACTCGTCGCCAGCTTAATGAGCCGGACTTGAAAGGGCCCTTTAGAGGTGTAGAGCCATTCTTGAGCCTTCTCTGCTTGGCTATAAAAAGGGTACTCGGGAGGAGGAGGAGGAGGAGAGGCATCCCCTCGAGTCGCCTCCATTCTCCATCCACCACCATGCCGAGAGGGCGCGGCCGCGGCCATCCTTCTGCGGAGGCGACTTGATCTTCCTCACGTCAGAGAGCCGCTGCGGTCAAGGAAGAGCCAGACGCCCAAGGTGGAGGCGCCGGACGGGGTCGCGGTCGGCGAGGCAGTCAAGGCAGAGGTGGGCGCCGAAGGAGGACACCTGTGATGTCTCCTTCTCCGACACCATCTCTGCCATCATCTCCTCCTGCTTCGTCGAGCGGCCATGTCGGGGACACGGCACTGGAGTTCATCTTGTAGTTGCGCGAGCCGCTCCGTAGCCACCTTCGCCTCCCCGAGGTATTTGCAAGGGTGCTAAAGATCGACCAGTCGCCGAGGCTGAGGCTTCACATGAAGGGGTGTTGCAATTGCGACATATGGGCGAACACAAGATTCCCCGTCCCTCATGTAATGCTTCTTCATCGGGGTTGGAAAACCTTCGCACGTGCCCACTGCTTGATGAAGGGTTACGTTCTCCACTTCAAATTAGTGGAGAGCGACCTTCTCTCCGTCAAGGTCTTCGGGCGCTTGGGACACAGGTTAGGGTGCTGCACGGAGAGCTGGACCGACGATGAGAGCTCCTTCTCGAGTGACGGCGACGAGTAGGGGACCGGGTGGGAGGACGCCGATTCTGACTCCGGATGATCGTCAACGGCAGTGTCCTCATCTGCATCACGCTCCTCCCTCGGCCCCGTGCCTTGTCGAGGGCCGTCCCCGCCATGCTCTCCATCGGTGCATTCCCCGTCGCCCCTCCTTTTCCCTCACCTGCCGCACCTGGGAGGAAAGGGGCAAGAACGGAGATCACGGGGCACTTATCTTCCTTTTTGTCTAAACTTGTAGGCATTTGTCGAATTTTAATTTCTAAGTAATGTAATCTCTTGAGCCATGCTTATGTTCCGCAACATCCGTACTTGTATTAGCATTTTAAGAAAAATACTAGCCTTGTCGGAAACCCGTGCACGGATATGCTCGTGCAGAGGCAAAATGCCTCTTTAATGCAAATAAATGAGTTCTCTCGGAAAGCCGTCTTGCCGGTGCCCTCTACGCCTGCGGGAGAATCACATCTGCCGGGTTACAGACAAAGGGTCCAGCCCCCCGTCCACCTATTTTTAGCAAGGGCTACTACGACCACTCCCGCCGAAGCAGCGTTCGAGCCGGGAATGGGAGTACCTGAGTCTTTCAAAAGATAGTGGCGAGGTTTTCTAATGCACAGGTTGCAGGTTACGAACATGGTTGGGCAGGAGGTAAACTTTATCTATTTGGTTTGTCGGGGATCGCCGTGCCGGGTGGTCTTCTCAACTTCTTGTCGGAGCTGGGTCGTTGGCGGGATCGAGCGTCCTTGCCATGGCTGGAAGGAAAAGAGGGCAAGAGCATGGACCCTAGGCAGTCCGTTAATATTGAAGGAAATATGCCCTAGAGGCAATAATAAAGTTATTATTTATTTCCTTATATCATGATAAAAGTTTATTATTCATGCTAGAATTGTATTATCCAGAAACATAATACTTGTGTGAATACATAGACAAACTAAATGTCACTAGTGTGCCTCTACTTGACTAGCTCGTTAATCGAAGATGGTTATGTTTCCTAACCATAGACATGTGTTGTCATTTGATTAACGGGATCACATCATTAGGAGAATGTTGTGATTGACATGACCCATTCCATTAGCTTAGCACCCGATCATTTAGTATGTTGCTATTGCTTTCTTCATGACTTATACATGTTCCTATGACTATGAGATTATGCAACTCCTGTTTGCCGGAGGAACACTTTGTGTGCTACCAAACGTCACAACGTAACTAGGTGATTATAAAGGAGCTCTACAGGTGTCTCCAAAGGTACATGTTGGGTTGGCGTATTTTGAGATTAGGATTTGTCACTCCGATTGTCGAAGAGGTATGTCTGGGCCCTCTCGGTAATGCACATCACATAAGCCTTGCAAGCATTGCAACTAATGAGTTAGTTGCGAGATGATGTATTACGAAACGAGTAAAGAGACTTGCCGGTAACGAGATTGAACTAGGTATTGAGATACCCACGATCGAATCTCGGGCAAGTAACATACCGATGACAAAGGGAACAAAGTATCTTGTTATGCGGTCTGACTGATAAAGATCTTCGAAGAATATGTGGGAACCAATATGAGCATCCAGGTTCCGCTATTGGTTATTGACCGGAGACATGTCTCGGTCGTGTCTACATTGTTCTCGAACCCGTAGGGTCCGCATGCTTAACGTTACGATGACAGTTTCATTATGAGTTTATATATTTTGATGTACCGAAGTTTGTTCGGAGTCCCGGATGTGATCACGGACATGACGAGGAGTCTAGAAATAGTTGAGACATAAAGATTGATATATTGGACGGCTATATTCGGACACCGGAAGTGTTCCGGGTGATTTCGGAGAAAACCGGAGTGCCGGAGGGTTACCGGAACCCCCCCCCCCCCCCCCCCGGGAGAAGTAATGGGCCTTATGGCCCTAGTAGAGAGAGAGAGAGGGGCGGCCAGGGTGGGCCGCGCGCCCCTCCCCCTCTGGTCCGAATTGTACTAGGAGAGGGGGGGCGGCGCCCCCTTTCCTTCTCCCTCTCCCCCTTCCTTTCCCCCTCCTAGGAGTAGGAAAGAGGGAAGTCCTACTCCTACTAGGAAGAGGACTCCTCCTCCTTGGCGTGCCCAGGGGCCGGCCGGCCTCCCCCCTTGCTCCTTTATATACGGGGGCAGGGGGCACCTCTAGACACACAAGTTGATCCTCATGATCATTTTCTTAGCCGTGTGCGGTGCCCCCTTCCACCATACTCCTCGATAATATTGTAGCGGTGCTTAGGCGAAGCCCTGCGACGGTACAACATCAAGATCGTCACCACGCCGTCGTGCTGACGGAACTCTTCCCTGACACTTTGCTGGATCGGAGTCCGAGGATCGTCATCGAGCTGAATGTGTGCTAAAACTCGGAGGTGCTGTAGTTTCGGTGCTTGATCGGTCGGGCCGTGAAGACGTACGACTACATCAACCGCGTTGTCATAACGCTTCCGCTGTCAGTCTACAAGGGTACGTAGACAACACTCTCCCCTCTCGTTGCTATGCATCACCATGATCTTGCGTGTGCGTAGGAATTTTTTTGAAATTACTACGTTTCCCAACAGTGGCATTCGAGCCAGGTTTTATGCGTTGATGTTGTGCACGAGTAGAACACAAGTGAGTTGTGGGCGATATAAGTCATACTGCTTACCAGCATGTCATACTTGGGTTCGCGGTATTGTTGGATGAAGCGGCCCGGACTGACATTACGCGTACGCTTACGCGAGACTGGTTCTACCGACGTGCTTTGCACACAGGTGGCTGGCGGGTGTCAATTTCTCCAACTTTAGTTGAACCGAGTGTGGTTACGCCCGGTCCTTGCGAAGGTCAAAACATCACCAACTTGACAAAGAATTGTTGTTGTTTTTGATGCGTAGGTAAGATTGGTTCTTGCTTAAAGCCCGTAGCAACCACGTAAAACTTGCAACAAACAAAGTAGAGGACATCTAACTTGTTTTTGCAGGGCATGTTGTGATGTGATATGGTCAAGACATGATGCTAAATTTTATTGTATGAGATGATCATGTTTTGTAACCGAGTTATCGGCAACTGGCAGGAGCCATATGGTTGTCGCTTTATTGTATGCAATGCAATCGCCCTGTAATGCTGTACTTTATCACTAAGCGGTAGCGATAGTCGTAGAACATAATATTGGCGAGATGACAACGATGCTACAATGGAGATCAAGGTGTCGCACCGGTGACGATGGTGATCATGACGGTGCTTCGAAGATGGAGATCGCAAGCACAAGATGATGATGGCCATATCATATCACTTATATTGATTGCATGTGATGTTTAAGCATCTTATCTTGCTTTGATTGACGGTAGCATTTTAAGATGATCTCTCACTAATTATCAAGAAGTGTTCTCCCTGAGTATGCACCGTTGCGAAAGTTCTTCGTGCTGAGACACCATGTGATGATCGGGTGTGATAGGCTCTATGTTCAAATACAACGGGTGCAAAACAGTTGCACACGCGGAATACTCAGGTTATACTTGACGAGCCAAGCATATACAGATATGGCCTCGGAACACGGAGACCGAAAGGTCGAGCGTGAATCATATAGTAGATATGATCAACATAGTGATGTTCACCAATGAAACTACTCCATCTCACGTGATGATCGGACATGGTTTAGTTGATTTGGATCACGTGATCACTTAGAGGATTAGAGGGATGTCTATCTAAGTGGGAGTTCTTTAGTAATATGATTAATTGAACTTAAATTTATCATGAACTTAGTACCTGATAGTATCTTGCTTGTTTATGTTTGATTGTAGATAGATGGCCCGTGTTGTTGTTCCGTTGAATTTTAATGCGTTCCTTGAGAAAGCAAAGTTTAAAGATGATGGTAGCAATTACACAGACTGGGTCCGTAACTTGAGGATTATCCTCATTGCTGCACAGAAGAATTACGTCCTGGAAGCACCGCTGGGTGCCAGGCCTGCTGCTGGAGCAACACCAGATGTTATGAACGTCTGGCAGAGCAAAGCTGATGACTACTCGATAGTTCAGTGTGCCATGCTTTACGGCTTAGAATCGGGACTTCAACGGCGTTTTGAACGTCATGGAGCATATGAGATGTTCCAGGAGTTGAAGTTAATATTTCAAGCAAATGCCCGGATTGAGAGATATGAAGTCTCCAATAAGTTCTATAGCTGCAAGATGGAGGAGAACAGTTCTGTCAGTGAGCATATACTCAAAATGTCTGGGTATAATATGTTGGGGAACGCAGTAATTTCAAAAAATTTCCTACGCACACGCAAGATCATGGTGATGCATAGCAACGAGAGGGGAGAGTGTTGTCTACGTACCCACGCAGACCGACTGCGGAAGCGTTGACGCAACGTAGAGGAAGTAGTCGTACGTCTTCCCGATCCGACCGATCCAAGCACCGTTACTCCGGCACCTCCGAGTTCTTAGCACACGTACAGCTCGATAACGATCCCCGGGCTCCGATCCAGCAAAGCGTCGGGGAGGAGTTCCGTCAGCACGACAGCGTGGTGACGATCTTGATGTTCTACCGTCGCAGGGCTTCGCCTAAGCACTGCTACAATATAATCGAGGTGGAATATGGTGGCAGGGGGCACCGCACACGGCTAAGGAACGATCTCAATGATCAACTTGTGTGTCTAGAGGTGCCCCCCTGCCCCCGTATATAAAGGATCCAAGGGGGAGGGGGCGGCCGGCCAGGAGGAGGGCGCAGGAGGAGTCCTACTCCTACCGGGAGTAGGACTCCCCCCCCCCAATCCTAGTTGGAATAGGATTCCCCGAGGGGGAAAGAGAGAGAGGGGGGCCGGCCACCTCTCCTTGTCCTAATAGGACTAGGGGAGGGGGAGGCGCGGCCCACCTTGGGCTGCCCCTTTTCTCCTTTCCACTAAAGCCCACTAAGGCCCATATAGCTCCCGGGGGGTTCCGGTAACCTCCCGGTACTCCGGTAAAATCTCGATTTCACCCGGAACACTTCCGATATCCAAACATAGGCTTCCAATATATCAATCTTTATGTCTCGACCATTTCGAGACTCCTCTTCATGTCCGTGATCACATCCGGGACTCCGAACTAACTTCGGTACATCAAAATGCATAAACTCATAATAACTGTCATCGTAACGTTAAGCGTGCGGACCCTACGGTTCGAGAACAATGCAGACATGACTGAGACACATCTCTGGTCAATAACCAATAGCGGGACCTGGATGCCCATATTGGCTCCTGCATATTCTACGAAGATCTTTATCGGTCAGACCGCATAACAACATACGTTGTTCCCTTTGTCATCGGTATGTTACTTGCCCGAGATTCGATCGTCGATATCCAATACCTAGTTCAATCTCATTACTGGCAAGTCTCTTTACTCGTTTCGTAATACATCATCTCGCAAGTAACTCATTAGTTGCAATGCTTGCAAGGCTTATGTGATGTGCATTACCGAGAGGGCCCAGAGATACCTCTCCGACAATCGGAGTGACAAATCCTAATCTCGAAATACGCCAACCCAACATGTACCTTTGGAGACACCTGTAGAGCTCCTTTATAATCACCCAGTTACGTTGTGACGTTTGGTAGCACACAAAGTGTTCCTCCGGCAAATGGGAGTTGCATAATCTCATAGTCATAGGAACATGTATAAGTCATGAAGAAAGCAATAGCAACATACTAAACGATCGGGTGCTAAGCTAATGGAATGGGTCATGTCAATCAGATCATTCAACTAATGATGTGACCTCGTTAATAAAATAACAACTCTTTGTTCATGGTTAGGAAACATAACCATCTTTGATTAACGAGCTAGTCAAGTAGAGGCACACTAGTGACACTAAGTTTGTCTATGTATTCACACATGTATTATGTTTCCGGTTAATACAATTCTAGCATGAATAATAAACATTTATCATGATATAAGGAAATAAATAATAACTTTATTATTGCCTCTAGGGCATATTTCCTTCAGTCTCCCACTTGCACTAGAGTCAATAATCTAGATTACACAGTAATGATTCTAACACCCATGGAGCCTTGGTGCTGATCATGTTTTGCTCGTGGAAGAGGCTTAGTCAACGGGTCTGCAACATTCAGATCCGTATGTATCTTGCAAATCTCTATGTCTCCCACCTGGACTAGATCCCGGATGGAATTGAAGCGTCTCTTGATGTGCTTGGTCCTCTTGTGAAATCTGGATTCCTTTGCCAAGGCAATTGCACCAGTATTGTCACAAAAGATTTTCATTGGACCCGATGCACTAGGTATGACACCTAGATCGGATATGAACTCCTTCATCCAGACTCCTTCATTCGCTGCTTCCGAAGCAGCTATGTACTCTGCTTCACATGTAGATCCCGCTACGACGCTTTGTTTAGAACTGCACCAACTGACAGCTCCACCGTTTAATGTAAACACGTATTCGGTTTGCGATTTAGAATCGTCTGGATCAGTGTCAAAGATTGCATCAACGTAACCTTTTACGATGAGCTCTTTGTCACCTCCATATACGAGAAACATATCCTTAGTCCTTTTCAGGTATTTCAGGATGTTCTTGACCGCTGTCCAGTGATCCACTCCTGGATTACTTTGGTACCTCCCTGCTAAACTTATAGCAAGGCACACATCAGGTCTGGTACACAGCATTGCATACATGATAGAGCCTATGGCTGAAGCATAGGGAACATCTTTCATTTTCTCTCTATGTTCTGCAGTAGTCGGGCATTGAGTCTTACTCAACTTCACACCTTGTAACACAGGCAAGAACCCTTTCTTTGCTTGATCCATTTTGAACTTCTTCAAAACTTTGTCAAGGTATGTGCTTTGTGAAAGTCCAATTAAGCGTCTTGATCTATCTCTATAGATCTTAATGCCTAATATGTAAGCAGCTTCACCGAGGTCTTTCATTGAAAAACTTTTATTCAAGTATCCCTTTATGCTATCCAGAAATTCTATATCATTTCCAATTAGTAATATGTCATCCACATATAATATCAGAAATGCTACAGAGCTCCCACTCACTTTCTTGTAAATACAGGCTTCTCCAGAAGTCTGTATAAAACCAAATGCTTTGATCACACTATCAAAGCGTTTATTCAAACTCCGAGAGGCTTGCACCAGTCCATAAATGGATCGCTGGAGCTTGCACACTTTGTTAGCTCCCTTTGGATCGACAAAACCTTCTGGTTGCATCATATACAACTCTTCTTCCAGAAATCCATTCAGGAATGCAGTTTTGACATCCATCTGCCAAATTTCATAATCATAAAATGCGGCTATTGCTAACATGATTCGGACAGACTTAAGCATCGCTACGGGTGAGAAGGTCTCATCATAGTCAATCCCTTGAACTTGCCGAAAACCTTTTGCGACAAGTCGAGCTTTGTAGACAGTAATATTACCGTCAGCGTCAATCTTCTTCTTGAAGATCCATTTATTCTCAATTGCTTGCCGATCAGCGGGCAAGTCAACCAAAGTCCATACTTTGTTCTCATACATGGATCCCATCTCAGATTTCATGGCTTCAAGCCACTTTGAGGAATCTGGGCTCACCATCGCTTCTTCATAGTTCGTAGGTTCATCATAATCTAGTAGCATGACTTCCAGAACTGGATTACCGTACCACTCTGGCGTGGATCTCACTCTGGTTGATCTACGAGGTTCAGTAGTATCTTGTTCTGAAGTTTCATGATCATTATCATTAACTTCCTCACTTATTGGAGTAGGTGTCGCAGAAACAGTTTTCTGTGATGTACAACTTTCCAACAAGGGAGCAGGTACAGTTACCTCGTCAAGTTCTACTTTCCTCCCACTCACTTCTTTCGAGAGAAACTCCTTCTCCAGAAAGTTTCCGAATTTAGCAACAAAAGTCTTGCCTTCGGACTTGTGATAGAAGGTGTATCCAATAGTTTCCTTTGGATATCCTATGAAGACACATTTCTCTGATTTGGGTTCGAGCTTATCAGGTTGAAGCTTTTTCACATAAGCATCGCAGCCCCAAACTTTCAGAAACGACAACTTTGGTTTCTTGCCAAACCACAGTTCATAAGGCGTCGTCTTAACGGATTTTGATGGTGCCCTATTTAACGTGAATGCGGCCGTCTCTAGAGCGTATCCCCAAAACGATAGCGGTAAATCAGTAAGAGACATCATAGATCGCACCATATCTAGTAAAGTACCATTACGACGTTCGGACACACCATTACACTGTGGTGTTCCGGGTGGCGTGAGTTGCGAAACTATTCCACAATTTTTCAAATGTACACCAAACTCGTAACTCAAATATTCTCCTCCACGATCAGATCGTAGAAACTTTATTTTCTTGTTACGATGATTCTCAACTTCACTCTGAAATTCTTTGAACTTTTCAAATGTTTCAGACTTATGTTTCATTAAGTAGATATACCTGTATCTGCTTAAATCATCTGTGAAGGTGAGAAAATAACGATATCCGCCACGAGCTTCAATATTCATCGGACCACATACATCTGTATGTATGATTTCCAACAAATCTGTTGCTCTCTCCATAGTACCGGAGAACGGTGTTTTAGTCATCTTGCCCATGAGGCACGGTTCGCAAGTACCAAGCGATTCATAATCAAGTGGTTCCAAAAGCCCATCAGCATGGAGTTTCTTCATGCGCTTTACACCAATATGACTTAAACGGCAGTGCCACAAATAAGTTGCACTATCATTATCAACTCTGCATCTTTTGGCTTCAACATTATGAATATGTGTATTACTACTATCGAGATTCAATAAGAATAGACCACTCTTCAAGGGTGCATGACCATAAAAGATATTACTCATATAAATAGAACAACCATTATTCTCTGATTTAAATGAATAACCGTCTCGCGTTAAACAAGATCCAGATACAATGCTCATGCTCAACGCTGGCACCAAATAACAATTATTTAGGTCTAATATTAATCCCGAAGGTAGATGTAGAGGTAGCGTGCTGACCGCGATCACATCGACTTTGGAACCGTTTCCCACGCGCATCGTCACCTCGTCCTTAGCCAATCTTCGCTTAATCCGTAGTCCCTGTTTCGAGTTGCAAATATTATCAACAGAACCAGTATCAAATACCCAGGTGCTACTGCGAGCATTAGTAAGGTACACATCAATAACATGTATATCACATATACCTTTGTTCACCTTGCCATCCTTCTTATCCGCCAAATACTTGGGGCAGTTCCGCTTCCAGTGACCAGTCTGCTTGCAGTAGAAGCACTCAGTTTCAGGCTTAGGTCCAGACTTGGGTTTCTTCTCTTGAGCAGCAACTTGCTTGCTGTCCTTTTTGAAGTTCCCCTTCTTCTTCCCTTTGCCCTTTTTCTTGAAACTAGTGGTCTTGTTGACCATCAACACTTGATGCTCCTTTTTGATTTCTACCTCCGCAGCTTTCAGCATTGCGAAGAGCTCGGGAATAGTCTTGTTCATCCCTTGCATATTATAGTTCATCACGAAGCTCTTGTAGCTTGGTGGCAGTGATTGGAGAATTCTGTCAATGACGCAATCATCTGGAAGATTAACTCCCATCTGAATCAAGTGATTATTATACCCAGACATTTTGAGTATATGCTCACTGACAGAACTGTTCTCCTCCATCTTGCAGCTATAGAACTTATTGGAGACTTCATATCTCTCAATTCGGGCATTTGCTTGAAATATTAACTTCAACTCTTGGAACATCTCATATGCTCCATGACGTTTAAAACGTCGTTGAAGTCCCGATTCTAAGCCGTAAAGCATGGCACACTGAACTATCAAGTAGTCATCAGCTTTGCTCTGCCAGACGTTCATAACATCTGGTGTTGCTCCAGCAGCAGGCCTGGCACCCAGCGGTGCTTCCAGGACGTAATTCTTCTGTGCAGCAATGAGGATAATCCTCAAGTTATGGACCCAGTCCGTGTAATTGCTACCATCATCTTTCAACTTTGCTTTCTCAAGGAACGCATTAAAATTCAACGGAACAACAGCACGAGCCATCTATCTACAATCAACATAAACAAGCAAGATACTATCAGGGACTAAGTTCATGATAAATTTAAGTTCAGTTAATCATATTACTTAAGAACTCCCACTTAGATAGACATCCCTCTAATCCTCTAAGTGATCACGTGATCCAAATCAACTAAACCATGTCTGATCATCACGTGAGATGGAGTAGTTTCATTGGTGAACATCACTATGTTGATCATATCTACTATATGATTCACGCTCGACCTTTCGGTCTCCGTGTTCCGAGGCCATATCTGTATATGCTTGGCTCGTCAAGTATAACCTGAGTATTCCGCGTGTGCAACTGTTTTGCACCCGTTGTATTTGAACGTAGAGCCTATCACACCCAATCATCACGTGGTGTCTCAGCACGAAGAACTTTCGCAACGGTGCATACTCAGGGAGATCATCTTATAATGCTACCGTCAATCAAAGCAAGATAAGATGCATAAAAGATAAACATCACATGCAATCAATATAAGTGATATGATATGGCCATCATCATCTTGTGCCTGTGATCTCCATCTCCGAAGCACCGTCATGATCACCATCGTCACCGGCGCGACACCTTGATCTCCATCGTAGCATCGTTGTCGTCTCGCCAATCTTATGCTTCCACGACTATCGCTACCGTTTAGTGATAAAGTAAAGCATTACATCGCGATTGCATTGCATACAATAAAGCGACAACCATATGGCTCCTGCCAGTTGCCGATAACTCGGTTACAAAACATGATCATCTCATACAATAAAATTCATCATCATGCCTTGACCATATCACATCACAACATGCCCTGCAAAAACAAGTTAGACGTCCTCTACTTTGTTGTTGCAAGTTTTACGTGGCTGTTATGGGCTTAAGCAAGAACCAATCTCACCTACGCATCAAAACCACAACGATAGTTTGTCAAATAGACTCCGTTTTAACCTTCGCAAGGACCGGGCGTAGCCACACTTGGTTCAACTAAAGTTGGAGAGACTGTCGCCCGCAAGCCACCTATGTGCAAAGAACGTCGGGAGAACCGGTCTCGCGTAAGCGTACGCGTAATGTCGGTCCGGGTCGTCTCGTCCAACAATACCGCCGAACCAAAGTATAACATGCTGGTAGGCAGTATGACTTATATCGCCCACAACTCACTTGTGTTCTACTCGTGCATATAACATCAAACCATAAAACCTAGGCTCGGATGCCACTGTTAGGGAACGCAGTAATTTCAAAAAAATTCCTACGCACACGCAAGATCATGGTGATGCATAGCAACGAGAGGGGAGGGTGTTGTCTACGTACCCACGCAGACCGACTGCGGAAGCATTGACGCGACATAGAGGAAGTAGTCGTACGTCTTCCCGATCCGACCGATCCAAGCACCGTTACTCCGGCACCTCCGAGTTCTTAGCACACGTATAGCTCGATAACGATCCCCGGGCTCCGATCCAGCAAAGCGTCGGGGAGGAGTTCCGTCAGCATGATGGTGTGCTGACGATCTTGATGTTCTACCGTCGCAGGGCTTTGCCTAAGCACTGCTACAATATAATCGAGGTGGAATATGGTGGCAGGGGGCACCGCACACGGTTAAGGAACGATCTCAATGATCAACTTGTGTGTCTAGAGGTGCCCCCCTGCCCCCGTATATAAAGGATCCAAGGGGGAGGGGGCGGCCGGCCAGGAGGAGGGCGCAGGAGGAGTCCTACTCCTACCGGGAGTAGGACTCCCCCCCAATCCTAGTTGGAATAGGATTCCCCGAGGGGGAAAGAGAGAGAGGGGGGCCGGCCACCTCTCCTTGTCCTAATAGGACTAGGGGAGGGGGGAGGCGCGCGGCCCACCTTGGGCTGCCCCTTTTCTCCTTTCCACTAAAGCCCACTAAGGCCCATATAGCTCCCGGGGGGTTCCGGTAACCTCCCGGTACTCCGGTAAAATCTCGATTTCACCCGGAACACTTCCGATATCCAAACATAGGCTTCCAATATATCAATCTTTATGTCTCGACCATTTCAAGACTCCTCGTCATGTCCATGATCACATCCGGGACTCCGAACTAACTTCGGTACATCAAAATGCATAAACTCATAATAACTGTCATCGTAACGTTAAGCGTGCGGACCCTACGGTTCGAGAACAATGCAGACATGACTGAGACACATCTCCGGTCAATAACCAATAGCGGGACCTGGATGCCCATATTGGCTCCTACATATTCTACGAAGATCTTTATCGGTCAGACCGCATAACAACATACGTTGTTCCCTTTGTCATCGGTATCCAATACCTAATTCAATCTCGTTACCGGCAAGTCTCTTTACTCGTTCCGTAATACATCATCTCACAACTAACATTTTAGTTGTAATGCTTGCAAGGCTTATGTGATGTGCATTACCGAGAGGGCCCAGAGATACCTCTCCGACAATCGGAGTGACAAATCCTAATCTCGAAATATGCCAACCCAACATGTACCTTTGGAGACACCTGTAATGCTCCTTTATAATCACCCAGTTATGTTGTGACGTTTGGTAGCACCCAAAGTGTTCCTCCGGTAAACGGGAGTTGCATAATCTCATAGTCATAGGAACATGTATAAGTTATGAAGAAAGCAATAGCAACATACTAAACGATCGGGTGCTAAGCTAATGGAATGGTTCATGTCAATCAGATCATTCAACTAATGATGTGACCTCGTTAATAAAATAACAACTCTTTGTTCATGGTTAGGAAACATAACCATCTTTGATTAACGAGCTAGTCAAGTAGAGGCACACTAGTGACACTAAGTTTGTCTATGTATTCACACATGTATTATGTTTCCGGTTAATACAATTCTAGCATGAATAATAAACATTTATCATGATATAAGGAAATAAATAATAACTTTATTATTGCCTCTAGGGCATATTTCCTTCATAATAATCACTTGATTCAATTGGGAGTTAATCTTCCAGATGATTGCGTCATTGACAGAATTCTCCAATCACTTCCACCTAGCTACAAGAGCTTCGTGATGAACTATAATATGCAAGGGATGAATAAGACAATTCCCGAGCTCTTCGCAATGCTGAAAGCTATGGAGTTAGAAATCAAGAAGGAGCATCAAGTGTTGATGGTCAACAAGACCACTAGTTTCAAGAAAAAGGGCAACGGGAAGAAGAAGGGGAACTTCAAAAATAACAGCAAGCAAGTTGCTGCTCAGGAGCAGAAACCCAAATCTGGACCTAAGCCTGAAACTGAGTGCTTCTACTGCAAGCAGACTGGTCACTGGAAGCGGAACTGACCCAAGTATTTGGCGGATAAGAAGGATGGCAAGGTGAACAAAGGTATATATGATATACATGTTATTGATGTGTACCTTACTAATGCTCGCAGTAGCACCTGGGTATTTGATACTGGTTCTGTTGCTAATATTTGCAACTCGAAACAGGGACTACGGATTAAGCGAAGATTGGCTAAGGACGAGGTGACGATGCGCGTGGGAAATGGTTCCAAAGTCGATGTGATCGCGGTCGGCACGCTACCTCTACATCTACCTTCGGGATTAGTATTAGACCTAAATAATTGTTATTTGGTGCCAGCGTTAAGCATGAACATTATATCTGGATCTTGTTTGATGCGAGACGGTTATTCATTTAAATCGGAGAATAATGGTTGTTCTATTTATATGAGTAATATCTTTTATGGTCATGCACCCTTGAAGAGTGGTCTATTCTTATTAAATCTCGATAGTAGTGACACACATATTCATAATGTTGAAGCCAAAAGATGCAGAGTTGATAATGATAGTGCAACTTATTTGTGGCACTGCTGTTTAGGTCATATCGGTGTAAAGCGCATGAAGAAACTCCATACTGATGGACTTTTGGAACCACTTGATTATGAATCATTTGGTACTTGCGAACCGTGCCTTATGGGCAAGATGACCAAAACACCGTTCTCTGGTACTATGGAGAGAGCAACAGATTTGTTGGAAATCATACATACAGATGTATGTGGTCCGATGAATGTTGAGGCTCGTGGCGGATATCGTTATTTTCTCACCTTCATAGATGACTTAAGCAGATATGGGTATATCTACTTAATGAAACATAAGTCTGAAACATTTGAAAAGTTCAAAGAATTTCAGAGTGAAGATGAAAATCATCGTAACAAGAAAATAAAATTCCTACGATCTGATTGTGGAGGAGAATATTTGAGTTACGAGTTTGGTGTACATTTGAAACAATGCGGAATAGTTTCGCAACTCACGCCACCCGGAACACCACAGCGTAATGGTGTGTCCGAACGTCGTAATCGTACTTTACTAGATATGGTGCGATCTATGATGTCTCTTACTGATTTACCGCTATCATTTTGGGGTTATGCTTTAGAGACGGCCGCATTCACGTTAAATAGGGCACCATCAAAATCCGTTGAGATGACGCCTTATGAACTATGGTTTGGCAAGAAACCAAAGTTGTCGTTTCTGAAAGTTTGGGGCTGCGATGCTTATGTGAAAAAGCTTCAACCTGATAAACTCGAACCCAAATCGGAGAAATGTGTCTTCATAGGATATCCAAAGGAAACTATTGGATACACCTTCTATCACAGATCCGAAGGCAAGACTTTTGTTGCTAAATTCGGAAACTTTCTAGAGAAGGAGTTTCTCTCGAAGGAAGTGAGTGGGAGGAAAGTATAACTTGATGAGGTAACTGTACCTGCTCCCTTATTGGAAAGTAGTACATCACAGAAACCGGTTTCTGTGACACCTACACCAATTAGTGAGGAAGCTAATGATGATGATCATGAAACTTCAGAACAAGATACTACTGAACCTCGTAGATCAACCAGAGTAAGATCCGCACCAAAGTGGTACGGTAATCCTGTTCTGGAAGTCATGCTACTAGATCATGATGAACCTACGAACCATGGAGAAGCGATCGTGAGCCCATATTCCGCAAAATGGCTTGAAGCCATGAAATCTGAGATGGGATCCATGTATGAGAACAAAGTGTGGACTTTGGTTGACTTTCCCAAAGATCGGCAAGCAATTGAGAATAAATGGATCTTCAAGAAGAAGACTGACGCTGACGGTAATATTACTGTCTACAAAGCTCGACTTGTCGCAAAAGGTTTCCGGCAAGTTCAAGGGATTGACTATGATGAGACCTTCTCACCCGTAGCAATGCTTAAGTCTGTCCGAACCATGTTAGAAATAGCCGCATTTTATGATTATGAAATTTGGCAGATGGATGTCAAAACTGCATTCCTGAATGGATTTCTAGAAGAAGAGTTGTATATGATGCAGCCAGAAGGTTTTGTCGATCCAAAGGGAGCTAACAAAGTGTGCAAGCTCCAGCGATCCATTTATGGACTGGTTCAAGCCTCTCGGAGTTGGAATAAACGCTTTGATAATGTGATCAAAGCATTTGGTTTTGTACAGACTTTTGGAGAAGCCTGTATTTACAAGAAAGTGAGTGGGAGCTCTGTAGCATTTCTGATATTATATGTAGATGACATGTTACTAATCGGAAATGATATAGAATTTCTGGGTAGCATAAAGGGATACTTGAATAAGAGTTTTTCAATGAAAGACCTCGGTGAAGCTGCTTACATATTGGGCATTAAGACTATAGAGATAGATCAAGACGCTTAATTGGACTTTCACAAAGCACATACCTTGACAAAGTTTTGAAGAAGTTCACAATGGATCAAGCAAAGAAAGGATTCTTGCCTGTGTTACAAGGTGTGAAATTGAGTAAGACTCAATGCCTGACCACTCCAGAAGATAGAGAGAAAATGAAAGATGTTCCCTATGCTTCAGCCATAGGCTCTATCATGTATGCAATTTGTGTACCAGACCTGATGTATGTCTTGCTATAAGTCTAGCAGGGAGGTACCAAAGTAATCTAGGAGTGGATCACTGGACAACGGTCAAGAACATCCTGAAATACCTGAAAAGGACTAAGGATATGTTTCTCATATATGGAGGTGACAAAGAGCTCATCGTAAATGGTTACGTTGATGCAAGCTTTGACATTGATCCGGACGATTCTAAATTGCAAACCGGATATGTGTTTACATTAAACGGTGGAGCTGTCAGTTGGTGCAGTTCTAAACAAAGCGTTGTGGCGGGATCTACATGTGAAGCGGAGTACATAGCTGCTTCGGAAGCAGCAAACGAAGGAGTATGGATGAAGGAGTTCATATCCGATCTAGGTGTCATACCTAGTGCATCGGGTCCAATGAAAATCTTTTGTGACAAAACTGGTGCAATTGCCTTGGCAAAGGAATCCAGATTTCACAAGAGAACCAAGAACATCAAAAGACGCTTCAATTCCATCTGGGATCTAGTCCAGGTGGGAGACATAGAGATTTGCAAGATACATACGGATCTGAATGTAGCAGACCCGTTGACTAAGCCTCTTCCATGAGGAAAACATGATCAGCACCAAAGCTCCATGGGTGTTAGAATCATTACTGTGTAATCTAGATTATTGACTCTAGTGCAAGTGGGAGACTGAAGGAAATATGCCCTAGAGGCAATAATAAAGTTATTATTTATTTCCTTATATCATGATAAAAGTTTATTATTCATGCTAGAATTGTATTATCCGGAAACATAATACTTGTGTGAATACATAGACAAACTAAACGTCACTAGTGTGCCTCTACTTAACTAGCTCGTTAATCGAAGATGGTTATGTTTCCTAACCATAGACATGTGTTGTCATTTGATTAACGGGATCACATCATTAGGAGAATGATGTGATTGACATGACCCATTCCATTAGCTTAGCACCCGATCGTTTAGTATGTTGCTATTGCTTTCTTCATGACTTATACATGTTCCTATGACTATGAGATTATGCAACTCCCATTTGCCGGAGGAACACTTTGTGTGCTACCAAACGTCACAACGTAACTGGGTGATTATAAAGGAGCTCTACAGGTGTCTCCAAAGGTACATGTTGGGTTGGCGTATTTCGAGATTAGGATTTGTCACTCCGATTGTCGGAGAGGTATCTCTGGGCCCTCTCGGTAATGCACATCACATAAGCCTTGGAAGCATTGCAACTAATGAGTTACTTGCGAGATGATGTATTACGAAACGAGTAAAGAGACTTGCCAGTAATGAGATTGAACTAGGTATTGAGATACCGGCGATCGAATCTCGGGCAAGTAACATACCGATGACAAAGGGAACAAAGTATGTTGTTACGCGGTCTGACCGATAAAGATCTTCGAAGAATATGTGGGAACCAATATGAGCATCCAGGTTCCGCTATTGGTTATTGACCGGAGACATGTCTCGGTCATGTCTACATTGTTCCCGAACCCTTAGGGTCCGCACGCTTAACGTTACGATGACAGTTTCATTATGAGTTTATATATATTGATGTACCGAAGTTTGTTTGGAGTCCCGGATGTGATCACGGACATGACGAGGAGTCTCGAAATAGTCGAGACATAAAGATTGATATATTGGACGGCTATATTCGGACACTGGAAGTGTTCCGGATGATTTCGGAGAAAACCGGAGTGCCGGAGGGTTACCGGAACCCCCCAGGGAGAAGTAATAGGCCTTATGGGCCCTAGTGGAGAGAGAGAGAGAGAGGGGCGTCCATGGTGGGCCGCGCGCCCCTCCCCCTCTGGTCCGAATTGGACTAGGAGAGGGGAGCAGCACCCCCTTTTCCTTCTCCCTCTCCCCCTTCCTTTCCCCCTCCTAGTAGGAGTAGGAAAGAGGGGAGTCCTACTCCTACTAGGAGGAGGACTCCTCCTTGGCGCGCCCAAGGGCCGGCCGGCCTCCCCCCTTGCTCCTTTATATACGAGGGCAGGGGGCACCTCTAGACACACAAGTTGATCCTCATGATCGTTTTATTTGCCATGTGCGGTGCCCCCTTCCACCATACTCCTCGATAATATTGTAGCGGTGCTTAGGCGAAGCCCTGCGATGGTAGAACATCAAGATCGTCACCACGCCGTCGTGCTGACGGAACTCTTCCCTGACACTTTGCTGGATCGGAGTCCGGGGATCGTCATCGAGCTGAATGTGTGCTAAAAGTCAGAGGTGCCGTAGTTTCGGTGCTTGATCGGTCGGGCCGTGAAGACGTACGACTACATCAACCGCGTTGTCATAACGCTTCTGCTGTCGGTCTACGAGGGTACGTAGACAACACTCTCCCCTCTCATTGCTATGCATCACCATGATCTTGCGTGTGCGTAGGAATTTTTTTGAAATTACTACGTTTCCCAACAAATATTTGTTGGAATCAAAAAGTAGTACAATACCCTAGATAAGCATGCATATACATATACACATAACTATGGAAATCAATAGGAAACTATACATACTAAGGGCTTCTTTCCCTAACTACGCAGGGTCTGCACCTGGCTTTGTACATAGGGTTACATGCCTTGCCGGCAAGGCTAGTACAAAAGGGGGGTTGCCGGGGCTCCCAACAACCATACCTTAGGGGTAAAACTTGCGAAGATATTCGATGTTCTAGGAATTGCTCACCGGAATGCCATCCTCGGTCTCCAGGCGGACTACGCCAGGCCTGGTGACTCATATTACCCGATAAGGGCCTTCCCACTTTGGCGTCAACTTGTTTGAATTCTTGAAGGATTGGATCCGCCGAAGAACAAGGTCGCCTTCCTCAAGGCTTCGGGTGTGAACCTTGTGGCTTTGAGCAACAGAAGCAAAACAAACCTTGCCGCCGAGGTCTTGAATGTACTGCATGAAGGTGCGGCTTGTGAACTGTGTGCCGTTGTCGGTGAAGACTCTATTTGGCACTCTGAAACGGAAAACTAGTCCCTTGAGGAACTTGGCGGCTGATTGCGCTGTCACCTTTCTCACTGCTTCCTCTTCCGACCACTTTGTGAACTTGTCGATTGCGACGTACAAGTACTCAAAGCCCCCGACAGCACGGGGAAAGGGGCCCAGTATGTCGAGCCCCCAGACCAAAAATGGCCAGGAAAGAGGGATTGTTTGAAGGGCTTGGGCTGGCTGATGGAGCTTCTTTGAATGGAACTGGCAGGCTTCACACTTGGTTACTAGTGCAGTTGCATCTTGGAGAGCGGTGAGCCAAAAGAAACCTTGCCGGAACACTTTGCCGGCAAGGGCTCTCGACCCTATGTGGGAGCCACACATGCCTCCATGTATCTCTGCCAACAGCTCTACTCCATCCTCCCAAGGAATGCACTTCAGTTTCACACCGTTCGATCTCCTTTTGTATACGGCATCATCCACAAACTGGTACATGCTGGACCGACAGGCTACTTTCTCTGCCTCTTCCTATTCCTCGGGGAGTTCCCCTGTCTGGAGGAAACGAACGGTGCGGTGCGCCCATGCCAAAGCCTGGGGCTCGACGGTGAGGACTAAAGGCTCGTCTTCGGCCGTAGGGGCAGCTGCCTCTATGGTCGGGGCTTGGGGCCTCGCCGGAGGTTGCTGCTCCCCGGCAAGCTTGGGGCATCCGGCGACGTCTTTGTCGACGGCTCCTGGGAGCTCAGCGGGAAAGTACTTGCCGGGGCCTGCCTTTCTTCGCTTGTGTTGCCCTGCTGATGGCTCAACGGATGACTGGGTTCACTGAAGCACAAAGGTACCTGGTTCCATAGGCAACTTGAGGGCAGCGTGTTTTGACAAGTCGTCGGCAATGTTGTTCTCCGCTCGGGGAACATGCTCTGCTTGCAGAGCATCAAAACGCTCTTCCAACTTCCTCACCTCATCCACATAAGCCTCCATCAACGGGATTTGGTAATCCTTGTTGACTTGCTTGACGACAAGATGCGAATCACGATTGATGATGAGCTTCCGGATTCCGAGGTCTGCCGCGATCCTGAGACCGGCAAGCAATCCCTCGTACTCCGCCGTGTTGTTTGTTGACTTTTCCTAGGGAAAGTGCATCTGGACCACATACTTGAGGCGCTCTCCGGTGGGTGCGACGAGCAGCACGCCGGCACCAGCACCTTGCAGCGATAAAGCTCCGTTAAAGTACATGATCCAATCACGGCTTGTCTCCTTGCCGGGAAGGACGGTCTCTCTAACTTCTTCGTCTGGCATCGAGGTCCATTCCGCTATGAACTTTGCCAAGGCTCGGCTCTTGATTGTTGAAGTGCTTTCAAATTTGAGGCTGAAGCTTGACAGTTCCAACACCCACTCCACAATCCTCCCTATGGCATCCGGATTGTGCAAGATTCATTGCAAAGGGAGGCGGGTGACGACGGTGATCTCATGCACTTGTAAGTAGTGATGCAGCTTTCTCGAGGCCATAAGAAGGCCGAAAAGTAGCTTCTGTATGCCAGAATATCTTGATCTAGCCCCTGTAAGAGGGAGCTGACAAAATAAACCGGGTGCTGCACCACCTTCTTCTTCTGTTCGACTTCGCCTGCTTGCACGGACTCCGTCTTGCCAGGACCAAGCTTCGCCGGGGGTTCTGCCTTGCCGGCATCAGGCCCTACCGGGGAGAGCTCCGGCTCACCATCTGAAGGCTCTGCTGCTACCACTGCTTCTTCCTCAAATTCCCTCTGTGCCACTAGCGCAGCACTAACCACTTGATTCGTTGCCGCTAGGTATAGCAGCAACGGCTCTTGCGGTTTAGGTGCGACTAGTATTGGCGTGGAGGAGAGGTACCTCTTCAAATCTTACAACGCTGCCTCTACCTCCGGAGTCCATTTCATTGGACCCGCCTTCTTCAAAATTTTGAAGAAGGGGAGGGCACACTCAGCAGATTTGGAGATGAACCTACTTAAAGCAGCAACACAGCCGGCAAGCCTACGAACATCTTTGACTCATCTCGGCACCTCAATCTGCTCAATTGCTTTGATCTTGTTGGGATTTTCATCGGATCCATGTTGAGACACAAAGAACCCGAGAAGTTTGCCAGATGGAACACCAAACACACACTTCTCTGGGTTGAGCTTGAGGTTGATCTTGCGTAGGTTGGCAAATGTTTTGTCCAGATCTTGCACGAGCGTGGCCTTGTCTTTGGTTTTGACTACTATATCATCCATATAGGCTTCCATATTCCTATGCAGCTAGGGCTCAAAACCAATTTGGACCGCTTGGGTAAATGTCGAACCCGTACTCTTCAACCCGAAAGGTATCCGTTCGAAACAGCACGTACCACATGGGGTGATGAACGCAGTTTTCTCTTCGTCTTCCTTCATCATGAAGATCTGGTGGTATCCTGAGTAGGCGTCAAGGAATGACAGCAGGTCACACCCGGTGGTGGAGTCCACTATCTGGTCAATGCACGACAAACGGAAAGGATCCTTTGGACAGGCCTTATTGATATCTGTGTAGTCAATACACAGCCTCCACTTCCCATTTTCCTTACGCACTACCACTGGATTGGCCAACCACATGGGGTGGAGCACTCCTCTGACTAAGCCTGCCGCCTCCAACTTCCTGATCTCTTCGATGATGAACTCTTGTCGCTCCAAAGCTTGCTTTCTAACCTTCTGCTTGACGGGCCGTGCATGGGGACAGACAACAAGGTGGTGCTCAATCACCTCCCTGGGAACACCGGGGATGTCGGATGCTTGCCATGCAAACACGTCGACATTCGCCCGCAGGAAGGCGACGAGCACGCTTTCCTATTTGCCGTCGAGGGTGGAGCTTATGGTAAAAGCTCCACCCGTGCCATCCTCCTTGATGGGCACCTTCTTAGTTTCTAGCGGGGCTGCCTTGGACCTCTTGCTCCTGGTGGCGGAGCTCTCCAGCACATCCTCAATGGTAACGCGGCGCTTCAAAGAGGCGCGCTTGCCGAAGGAGGTGTAGGAGTCCTTGCCGGGGTCGGAAGTCTTGCCGGTTTTCTTCCCTCCCGGGGCCTCAGCCGCATGAACAGGTGTCTTGGCAGATCTTCAACGTGTTGTAAGCGTAATGTGATGCCGCCATAAACTTGGCCAGCGTTGGGCGGCCGAGGATCCCACTATAAGGCAAGGGGATCTTTGCAACATCAAAAACGATCTTCTCCGTCCGGTAGTTCAACTCGCCCCCAAACGTGACGGGCAATGTGACATTGCCCTTCAGCTGACTCCTCCCTGGATTAACCCCTTGAAACGTGCCCGTCTCCTCGAGATCTCCATTGGGGATCTGCAGCCTTTCGATCACAGCGGGCGAGATCAAGTTCAAACCGGCCCCACCGTCAACTAGTATTTTTGTCACCTTGAGGTTGCGTGTTGTTGGGGAAACCAACAACGGCAAACACCCGACCGCAGTTGTGCGTTCAGGGTGACCCTCGGTGTCAAAAATAATAGGCGTGCTGGACCACTTCAGTGGCCTCTGGGCGTCGAACGATGGCTCCGCCGCAGTGACTTCATGCGCCCACTGCTTCAGTTGGCGGTGACAGGTGTGCAGCGAGGCGCCACCGTCGACGCACATGGCCTCTGTAGCTTTCTAGAACTCGTGCTCGCCAGACTCGTTGTCCTCATCATGATCATCATCTTCCTCCTTCTTGTCGTGGCCCCGAGCGGGCCTCTCTTGTTGATTATCCTTGTCGCGGCGGCCTCCCCAACCGCCACGCTTCTTGCCGGACCCCTCAGCACCATCCTGGCCCTTCTCCTTTCCGCGCCTCTCATATTCAGCTTTCTGCTTCTCTACAAGCAGCTCAACCTGCTGGCAATTCTGGAGGTCATGGCCTTTGGTGAGGTGGATCTTGCAATACTGCTTGTTGGAGCCTCCTGGCTTGTCGGCAGCCGCCAAGGCCCGGTAGGCGGCGCACCCGGCAACTTCCTTGCCGGGGTCATCAACCTTGGTCTTCTTGGCAGCGCTGGGGTTGCCGGATTCCTCGACGGCAAGCACGGTCTTGCCCTTACACTTCCTATTGCGGCGTGGCCCTTCCTTGCGGAGGCGACGACGTCTTCGTCTGTGGAGTCGGTTTCTGCACCAGCATCTTCGCCGGGGTACTTCCTTCCTTCTTCAGCCTGAGCACACCTATCGGCCAGAACATACAGCTCGGCTACATCCTTAACCTTGTTCATCGCCAGCTCCTCATGCATCTTGTGGTTGCGCACATTTTGATGGAATGCACTGATGACAGCGGTGGGGTGAACATCTAGGATGTTGTACTGCACATGGCTGAACCTTTGTATGTACTTGCGCAGGGACTCTCCGTCCTTCTGGGGGATGACATGCAAATCACTCGATTGGCCAGGAGCTTGGTGGCCTATGGTAAAGGCGCCAACGAACTCGTGGCACAGATCCGACCAAGAAGAGATGGAATCCACTAGCAGGTGCATCAACCATGACATGACGTTGGGCTTAAATGCCAACGGGAAATAATTGGCAAGCACCTTATCGTCGCGAGCCCCAGAAGCTTGCATCGCGATGGTGTATAGGCTAAGGAACTCCGACGGGTGAGTCTTGCCATTGTATTTTTTTCTGACCTCAGGCTTGAACGTGCGGTGGGTGGGTCACTGGAACTGCCGCAGCTCACGGGTGAAGGCTGGACAACCCACCTCATAAGGTAGGTCACCGGCACCCCCAGTGCTGGCCGGTCTGATGACTCACAAGTGTAGGGGATCTATCATAGCCTTTTCGATAAGTAAGAGTGTCGAACCCAATGAGGAGCAGAAGGAAATGATAAGCGGTTTTCAGCAAGGTATTCTCTACAAGCATTGAAATTATCGGTAACAGATAGTTTTGTGATAAGATAAATTGTAACGAGCAACAAGTAATGAAAAGTAAATAAGGTGCAGCAAGATGGCCCAATCCTTTTTGTAGCAAAGGACAAGCCTGGACAAACTCTTATATGAAGGAAAGCGCTCCCGAGGACACATGGGAATTATCGTCAAGCTAGTTTTCATCACGCTCATATGATTCGCGTTCTGTACTTTGATAATTTGATATGTGGGTGGACCGGTGCTTGGGTGTTGTCCTTACTTGGACAAGCATCCCACTTATTATTAACCCCTATTGCAAGCATCCGCAACTACAAAAGAAGTATTAAGTTAAACCTAACCATAGCATGAAACATATGGATCCAAATCAGCCCCTTACGAAGCAACTTATAAACTAGGGTTTAAGCCTCTGTCACTCTAGCAACCCATCATCTACTTATCACTTCCCAATGCCTTCCTCTAGGCCCAAACAATGGTGAAGTGTCATGTAGTCGACGTTCACATAACACCACTAGAGGAAAGACAACATACATCTCATCAAAAATATCGAACGAATACCAAATTCACATGACTACTTATAGCAAGACTTCTCCCATGTCCCCAGGAACAAAGGTAACTACTCACAAAGAATATTCATGTTCATAATCAGAGGGGTATTAATATGCATAATGGATCTGAACATATGATCTTCCACCAAGTAAACCAACAAGCATCAACTACAAGGAGTAATCAACACTACTAGCAACCCACAGGTACCAATCTAAGGTTTGGATACAAAGATTGGATACAAGAGATGAACTAGGGTTTGAGATGAGATGGTGCTGGTGAAGATGTTGATGGAGATTGACCACCTCCCGATGAGAGGATCGTTGGTGATGACGATGGTGATGATTTCCCCCTCCCGGAGGGAAGTTTCCCCGGCAGAACAGCTCTGCGGAGCCCTAGATTGGTTCCGCCAAGGTTCCGCCTCGTGGCGGCGGAGTTTATTCCCGAAAGCTTGCTTATTATTTTTTCTCGGACTAAAGACATCATATAGCAGAAGATGGGCATCGGAGGGCCACCAGGGGGCCCACGAGGCAGGGGGCGCGCCCAGGGGGTAGGGCGCGCCCCCCACCCTCGTGGCGAGGGTGTGGGCCCCCTCAGGTACTTATTTCGCCCAATATTTTTTATATATTCTGGAAATAACTTCCGTAAAGTTTCAGGACTTTTGGAGCTGTGCAGAATAGGTCTCTAATATTTGCTCCTTTTCCAGCCCAGAATCCCAGGTGCCGGCATTCTCCCTCTTCATGTAAACCTTGTAAAATAAGAGAGAATAGGCATAAGTATTGTGACATAATGTGTAATAACATCCCATAATACAATAAATATCGATATAAAAGCATGATGCAAAATGGACGTATCAACTCCCCCAAGCTTAGACATCGCTTGTCCTCAAGCGAAAGCCGAAATCGAAAAATATGTCCACATGTTTGGAGATAGAGCTGTCGATAAAAATAAAATACGGACATGAGGGCCTCATGATCATTCTTAGAGCGGCAATATATATATATATATGATCTCTTATGCTAAAGTAATAATTCAATCACAATTTCAAGTATGAATCATAAACTTCATTGAGAACCAACAAACTCTAATCTCAGTCATTGAGGCAATTGCAATTTATCATAACATAGGAAAGAGTCAATATAAGAGCTTTTCAGCAAGTCCAGATACTCAACCATCTTCTAGTCTTTCATAATTGCTAACACTCACGCACTATTTATGGTTATGAAGTTTTAATCGGACACAGAGAAAGATAGGGGCTTATAGTTTTGCCTCCAACTATTTACCTCAAAGGTAATGTCAACAATAATAGTTCATGAAAACTCACATCCAATTAGCTATATATATCAGGATATTTCCAACACATTGTGCTTGCCAAAGGATAAAATGCAAAAAGGAAAGGTGAATATCACCATGACTCTTTGCATGAAGTATAAGACAAGAATAAAAGATAGGCCCTTCGCAGAGGGAAGCAGAGGTTGTCATGCGCTTTTATGGTTGGATGCATGAAATCTTAATGCAAAAGAATGTCACTTTATATTGCCACTTGTGATATGGACCTTTATTATGCAGTCCGTCGCTTTTATTTCTTCCACATCACAAGATCGTATAAAGCTTATTTTCTCCACATTAATAGATCATACATATTTAAAGAGCAATTTTTACTGTGTGCATCGATGACAACTTACTTGAAGGATCTTACTCAATATATAGGTAGGTATGGTGGAATCTCATGGCAAAAAACGTGTTTATGGATATTTGGAAGCACAAGTAGTATCTCTACTTGGTGCAAAGAAATTGGCTAGCAAGAGAGAGAAAGGCAAGCTCAACATGTTGGATGATCCATGACAATATAATTTATCTCAGATGTAAGAAAACATAACCCATTACGTTGTCTTCCTTGTCCAATGTCAACTCTTTAGCATATCATACTTTAATGAGTGCTCACAATCATAAAATGTCCAAGATAGTTTATTTATATGTGAAGACCTCTCTTTCTTTATTACTTCCTATTAATTGCAACGATGACCAAAACTATGTTTGTCAACTCTCAACAACTTTTATTCATCATACTCTTTATATGTGATCTCATTACTCTCCATAAGATCCATATGATCTCTTTATTTCTTATCTTTTATTTTATTCCCTCAAGATCATTGCAAGGTAATCAAGCCCTTGACTCAACACTAATCTTTATTATATATAGCTCACGGACTCGATTACATAGAAGGATCATAAAGCAAAACTCACAACTAGATCATACTAAAACTTTATTCTACTAGATCAAGATATTATCAAAAGGATCAAACTAAGAAAAACCGTAAAGGTAAAAGTGATGGTGATACGATACCGGGGCACTCCCCCAAGCTTGGCAGTTGCCAAGGGGAGTGCCCATACCCGATGCTCAGTTCTTCTTTGTTGGTGAAGAAGGTGATGGTTTTGTTGATGGTGTAGGCTTCTTCCTTAATTTGCGCTTGAGGACAGAATTTTGATCCCTTAGGTCATCGATCTCCTGCTCAAGGCTTAATATCTTCTTGCATAATTCCTGTTTGTTTTCTGTAAGAAGCGAAAAGGGATAAACTCGATCTTAGGTTTCTTTGCTCTATGAGGGAGGCTTGACTTTTTGAACTCCACATGCATGTCCCCAGGTTGAGGTAATGGGACTTCATCTTCATCTGAGCTCGTCTCCTGCTTTCCCTTGGGTTCATAGTCCTCTTCTTCTTCTTCTTCCGTAGTCCAACCACAATGCTCCGCGTCCCCATAGACCTTAGGATCTACAAGGTAATCAGCCACATAGCTTTCTCCTTCTGAATCCTGGGACGACATATTGCTCTAATCTACAGTAAGAACAGCTTGAAACAAAGACAGGGGATATTTGCATGATACAATGGTCAAAACCTTCAGGAGATTATATAATGAATTTTCACCGACCAAAAGAAGTATCGTGCAAGAAAATAGAGTTCGGATAGCACATGAGGTTCCCACGAGGCAGGGGGCGCGCCCTCCACCCTCGTGGAAGCCTCGTGTCCTTTCCGGTCTGCTTCTTATTTTCCTATTTTCTTAAATATTCCAAAATGGAGAAAATTTGCCATTAGAACTGTTTTGGAGTCGGTTTACTTACCATACCACGTACCTATTCCTTTTCGGAGTCTGAAACGTCCCGGAAAGTATCCCTTATGTATTCGTCCGGGGTTATGGTTTCAATAATATTAGTTTCAACATTTATGGCATTACCTGAGATATAATGTTTGATGCTTTGACCGTTCACCACCCTCGGATTTGTGCCTTCGAAGTTGTTGATTTTTATGGCACCGGAACATTAGACCTCCTCGATAACGTAAGGACCTTCCCATTTAGAGAGTAGTTTGCCTGCAAAAAATCTTAAACGAGAGTTGTATAACAATACATAATCACCTACATTGAACTCATGTTTTTGTATCTTTTTATCATGCCATCTTTTAACTTTTTCTTTAAACAGTTTGGCATTCTCATAGGCCTGGGTTCTCCATTCATCAAGTGAGCTAATGTCAAATAACCTCTTCTCACCGGCAAGTTTAAATTCATAGTTGAGCTCTTTAATAGCCCAATATGCCTTATGTTCTAATTCAAGAGGTAAATGACATGCTTTACCATAAACCATTTTATATGGAGACATACCCATAGGATTTTTATATGCAGTTCTATAAGCCCATAATGCATCATCAAGTTTCTTGGACCAATTCTTTCTAGATCTATTAACAGTCTTTTGCAAAATTAATTTGAGCTCTCTGTTACTTAATTCTACTTGACCACTAGACTCTGGATGATATGGAGATGCAATTCTATGGTTAACATCATACTTAGCAAGCATTTTATGAAAAGCACCATGAATAAAATGTGAACCACCATTAGTAATTAAATATCTAGGGACTCCAAACCTCAGAAAAATAACTTCTTTAAGCATCTTAATAGAGGTGTTATGATCAGCACTACTAGTTGGAATAGCTTCTACCAACTTAGTAACGTAATCAACAACAACTAAAATATGTGTATACCCATTAGAGGAAGGAAAAGGTCCCATATAATCAAAGCCCCAAACATAAAATGGTTCAATAACAAGTGAATAATTCATAGACATTTCTTGACGTCTACTAATATTAGCAATTCTTTGACATTCATCACAAGACAAGACAAACTTATGGGCATCCTTGAAGAGAGTAGGCCAATAAAAACCAGATTGCAATACCTTGTGTGCAGTTCTATCTCCAGCATGGTGTCCTCCATAAGCTTCGGAGTGACACTTGCGTAGGATCTGTTCCTGTTCATGCTCAGGTACACAACGTCTAATAACACCATCTACTCCTTCTTTATAAAGATGTGGGTCATCCCAGAAGTAATGTCTTAAATCATAGAAAACCTTTTTCTTTTGCTGGTATGTGAAACTAGGTGGTATAAATTTAGCAACAATGTAATTAGCATAATCAGCATACCATGGAGCAGTGCGAGAAGCATTTATGATAGCTAATTGTTCATCAGGAAAGCTATCATCAATAGGTAGTGGGTCATCAAGAACATTCTCTAACCTAGACAAGTTGTCTGCAACGGGGTTCTCAGCTCCCTTTCTATCAATAATATGCAAATCAAATTCTTGTAGCAGGAGAACCCATCTAATAAGTCTAGGTTTAGCATATTTCTTTTCCATAAGATATTTAATAGCAGCATGATCAGTGTGAATAGTTACTTTAGAATCAACAATATAAGGTCTGAACTTATCACAAGCAAAAACAACTGCCAAAAATTCTTTTTCAGTAGTAGCATAATTTCTCTGGGCACTATCTAGAGTTTTACTAGCATATTGGATAACATTCAGCTTCTTATCAACTCTTTGTCCTAGAACAACACCTACAGCATAATTGCTAGCATCACACATAATTTCAAAGGGTAAATTCCAATCAGGTGGATGAACAATAGGTGCAGAAATCAAAGCTTTCTTAAGTATTTCAAATGCTTCTACACAATCATCATCAAAGACAAAAGGAATATCTTTTTGTAATAGGTTAGTCAGAGGCCGAGAATTATTTTAGAAGTCCTTAATGAACCTCCTATAAAAACCGGCATGACCAAGGAAACTTCTTATACCTTTGATGTCCTTGGGACACGACATCTTTTCAATAGCATCAACTTTAGCTTTATCAACTTCAATACCTCTTTCGGAAATTTTATGCCCCAAGACAATACCTTCATTAACCATAAAGTGGTACTTCTCCCAGTTCAAGACAAGATTAGTTTCTTCACATCTCTACAAAACTCGATCAAGGTTGCTCAAGCAATCATCTAAAGAGGATCCATAAACGGAGAAATCATCCATCAAAACCTCACAAATCTTTTCACAAAAGTCAAAGAATATAGCCATCATGCATCTTTGAAAGGTAGCAGGTGCATTACATAAACCAAAAGGCATACATCTATAAGCAAAAGTACCGAAAGGGCAAGTAAAAGTGGTCTTTGCTTCATCATCAGCTGACACAGGTATTTCAGAGAAGCCGGAGTAACCATCTAGAAAGCAAAAATGTGTATGATTCGATAATCTTTCTAGTATTTGATCAATGAAAGGAAAAGGCTAATGATATTTTTAGTAGCTTTATTTAATTTGTGAAAATCAATTACCATCCTATAACCTGTAATAATTCTTTGTGGAATCAATTCATCTTTATCATTAGGAATGATAGTAATATCTCCCTTCTTAGGGACACAATGGACATGAATTACCCACTGACTATCAGCAACGGAATAAATTATACGTGCCTCAAGGAGCTTTAATATTTCCTTTCTTACCACTTCTTTCATCCTAGGATTCAGCCATTGTTGGTGATCAATAACTGGGTTGGCGTCTTCGTCCAAATTTATTTTGTGTTGACATAGAGTGGGACTAATGCCCTTAAGATCATCAAGAGTATATCCAATAGCAGCGCGGTGCTTCTTCAGAGTTTTCAATAATTTTTCTTCCTCCTTCTCTGAAAGGTTAGCACTAATAATAACAGGATATCTTATTTTCATCAAGATAAGCATATTTAAGAGTATCAGGTAATGGTTTAAGCTCAAACACGGGATCACCCTTGGGTGGAGGAGGATCCCCTAGGATTTCAACAGGCAAGTTGTGTTTCAGAATAGGTCCTTGTTTAAACAATACTTCATCTATTTCCCTTCTTTCATCCATGAACAGATCATTTTCATGGTCTAGTAAATATTGTTCTAAAGGACCAGTAGGAGGCACGGCAATAGAAGAAAGACCAATAATTTCATCTTTACTAGGCAATTCCTCATCACGGGGTTGTCTACAAAACTTAGCAAAATTAAACTCATGAGACATATCCCCTGAACCAACAGAAACAATATCCTTATTGCAGTCTATCTTAGCATTAACAGTATTCAAGAAGGGTCTACCAAATATAATGGGACAAAAGCTATCTTGTGGGGAACCAAGAACAAGAAAATCAGCAGGATATTTAACCTTCCCACACAAGACTTCAACATCTCTAACAATCCCAACGGGTGAAATAGTATCTATATTCGCAAGCTTAATGGTAACATCGATATCTTCTATCTCAACTGGTGCAATGTCATGCATAATTTCTTTGTATAAGTAAATAGGTATTGGACTAGCACTAGCACCCATATCACATAAGACATGATAATAATGATCTCCTATTATAACAGAAATAACAGGCATGCCTACAACATGTCTATGTTTATATTTAGCATCTGGTCTAGCGATTCTAGCAGCTTCATCATAGAAGTAAATAGCATGCCCATCAATATTATCGACCAAGAGATCTTTAACCATAGCAATTTTAGGTTCAACTTTAAATTGCTCAGGGGGTTTAGGTGTCTTAATATTACTTTTTTTGACCACAGTTCAAGCTTTAGCATGATTCTTTATTCTAACAGGGAAATGTGGTTTCTCAACATAAGCAGTAGGAACAACAGGATCATTATAAGTGATAGTATTTTATTCAACTTTAATAGGTGCAACTACTTTTACTTCAATGGGAGGACTATATTTAAACCACTTCTCTATAGGAAGATCAACATGAGTAGCAAAGGATTCACAGAAAGAAGCTACTATCTCAGAGTCAAGTCCATATTTAGTGCTATATTCACGAAATGCATCGGTATCCATAAAAGATTTAACACAATCAAACTTAGGTGTTGTACCTGACTCCTTACCTTCGTCGAGGTCCCAATCTTCAGAGTTGCGTTTAATTCTTTCCAGTAAATCCCATTTGAATTCAATAGTATTCATCATAAAAGATCTAGTACAAGAAGTATTGAGCATGGAGCGATTACTGAGAGAAAGCCGAGCATAAATTTTTTGAATAATCATTTCTCTTGAGAGATCATGATTGGGGCATGAATATAACATTGACTTAAGCCTCCCCCAAGCTTGAGCGATGCTTTCTCCTTCGCGAGGCCAAAATATATATATATAATTACGATCATGATGAACAAGATGCATAGGATAAAACTTCTGGTGAAATTCCAATTTCAATCGCTTACAGTCCCATGATCCCATATCACCACATAGCCTATACCATGTCAAAGCATCTCCCTTCAAAGATAAAGGGAAGACCTTCTTCTTGATAACATCCTCGGGCATACCTGCAAGCTTAAATAATCTACAAACTTCATCCACATAGATTAAGTGTAAATCAGGATGCAATGTTCCATCTCCTGCAAAAGGATTAGCTAGCAGTTTCTCTATCATACCCGAAGGAATTTCAAAGTAAACATTTTCAGTAGATTCAGTAGGTTGATGGGTAGCTAATTGTGGTTCCGGACGAGGTGAAGATACCCCGAACAAACCCCTCAAAGGATTATGTTCCATAGTAACAAGTAATAGTAAATTTCAGCACACTATAAAAAAATCTTACCAAATTCCACCTACCAAAGGCGCTTCACTCCCCGGCAACGGCCCCAGAAAAGAGTCTTGATGACCCACAAGTGTAGGGGATATATTGCAGCCTTTTCAATAAGTAAGAGTGTCGAACCCAACGAGGAACAGAAGGAAATGATAAGCGGTTTTCAGCAAGGTATTCTCTGCAAGCATTGAAATTATCGGTAACAGATAGTTTTGTGATAAGATAAATTGTAACGAGCAACAAGTAATAAAAGTAAATAAGGTGCAGAAAGATGGCCCAATCCTTTTTGTAGCAAAGGACAAGCCTGGACAAACTCTTATATGAAGGAAAGCGCTCCCGAGGACACATGGTAATTATCGTCAAGCTAGTTTTCATCACGCTCATATGATTCACGTTCGGTACTTTGATAATTTGATGTGGGTGGACCCGTACTTGGGTGCTTTCCTTACTTGGACAAGCATCCCACTTATGATTAACCCCTATTGCAAGCATCCGCAACTACAAAAGAAGTATTAAGGTAAACCTAACCATAGCATGAAACATATGGATCCAAATCAGCCCCTTACGAAGCAACTTATAAACTAGGGTTTAAGCTTACGTCACTCTAGCAACCCATCATCTACTTATCACTTCCCAATGCCTTCCTCTAGGCCCAAACAATGGTGAAGTGTCATGTAGTCTATGTTCACATAACACCACTAGAGGAAAGACAACATACATCTCATCAAAATATCGAACGAATACCAAATTAACATGACTACTTATAGCAAGACTTCTCCCATGTCCTCAGGAACAAACATAACTACTCACAAAGCATATTCATGTTCATAATCAGAGGGGTATTAATATGCATAATGGATCTGAACATATGATCTTCCACCAAGTAAACCAACAAGCATCAACTACAAGGAGTAATCAACACTACTAGCAACCCACAGGTACCAATCTGAGGTTTGGATACAAAGATTGGATACAAGAGATGAACTAGGGTTTGAGATGAGATGGTGCTGGTGAAGATGTTGATGGAGATTGACCCCCTCCCTATGAGAGGATCGTTGGTGATGACTGATACGTCTCCAACGTATCTATAATTTTTGATTGTTCCATGCTATTATATTATCAACCTTGGATGTTTTATATGCATTTATATGCTATTTTATATGATTCTTGGGACTAACCTATTAACCTGGAGCCCAGTGCCAGTTTCTGTTTTTTCCTTGTTTTAGAGTATCGCAGAAAAGGAAAATCAAACGGAGTCCAATTGACCTGAAACTTTACGGAACTTATTTTTGGACCAGAAGAAGCCCACGGAGTATCGAAGATGGACCAGGAGAGTCCCGGGCTGCCCACGAGGGTGGGGGTGCGCCCCCCTGCCTCGTGGACAGCCCGGAGATCCACCGACGTACTTCTTCCTCCTATATATACCCATATACCCTAAAAACTTCAGGGGGCAGAATAGAACGGGAGTTCCGCCGCCAGAAGCCTCCGTAGCCACCGAAAACCAATCTAGACCCGTTCTGGCACCCTGCCGGAGGGGGGAATCCCTCATTAGTGGCCATCTTCATCATCCCGGCACTCTCCATGACGAGGAGGGAGTAGTTCTCCCTTGGGGCTGAGGGTATGTACCCGTAGCTATGTGTTTGATCTCTCTCTCTTTCTCACGTGTTCTTGAGGTGGTACGATCTTGATGTATCGCAAGCTTTGCTATTATAGTTGGATCTTATGATGTTTCTCCCCCTATACTATCTTGTAATGGATTGAGTTTTCCCTTTGAAGTTATCTTATCAGATTGAGTCTTTAGGGATTTGAGAACACTTGATGTATGTCTTGCCGTGCTTATCTGTGGTGACAATGGGTTATCACGTGATCCACTTGATGTATGTTTTGGTGATCAACTTGCGGGTTCCGCCCATGAACCTATGCATAGGGGTTGGCACACATTTTCATCTTGACTCTCCGGTAGAATCTTTGGGGCACTCTTTGAAGTAATTTGTGTTGGTTTGAATAGATGAATCTGAGATTGTGTGATGCATATCGTATAATCATACCCACGGATACTTGAGGTGACATTGGAGTATCTAGGTGACATTAGGGTTTTGGTTGATTTGTGTCTTAAGGTGTTATTCTAGTACGAACTCTATGATAGATTGAACGGAAAGAATAGCTTCATGTTATTTTACTACGGACTCTTGAATAGATTGATCAGAAAGGATAACTTTGAGGTGGTTTTGTACCCTACCATAATCTCTTCGTTTGTTCTCCGCTATTAGTGACTTTGGAGTGACTCTTTGTTGCATGTTGAGGGATAGTTATATGATCCAATTATGTTATAATTGTTGAGAGAACTTTCACTAGTGAAAGTATGAACCCTAGGCCTTGTTTCAACGCATTGCAATACCGTTTGTGCTCACTTTTATCATTAGTTACATTGCTGTTTTTATATTTTCAGATTACAAAAACCTTTATCTACCATCCATATACCACTTGTATCACCATCTCTTCGACGAACTAGTGCACCTATACAATTTACCATTGTATTGGGTGTGTTGGGGACACAAGAGACTCTTTGTTATTTGGTTGCAGGGTTGCTTGAGAGAGACCATCTTCATCCTACGCCTCCTACGGATTGATAAACCTTAGGTCATCCACTTGAGGGAAACTTTCTACTATCCTACAAACCTCTGCACTTGGAGGCCCAACAACGTCTACAAGAAGAAGGTTGTGTAGTAGATATCAAGCTCTTTTCTGGCGCCATTGCCAGGGAGGTGAGTGCTTGAAGGTATATCTTTATATCTTGCAATCGAATCTTTTTGTTTCTTTTTTAGCACTAGTTTAGTTTATAAAAGAAAACTACAAAAAAATATGGAATTGAGTTTGACTCATACACTTCATCTTTTTAATATCTTTCATGAGTATGGTGGAAAGGAAAATTGTGCCAAAGTGTTTGAAGAAGAATGCATTAAAATGTTTGGCACTAAATCTTTGAATGATGAGGATGATTGCAATGTTATTAGTATGAACCCTCTTTAATATCCATGATGCTAATGATATGCAAAGCCACAAGCTTGGGGAAGCTATGTTTGATGAAGATGATATTTTTTGTCCCCAAAGTTTTGATGAGCAAATTTATTTTGATGATAGCATGCCTCCTATTTATGATGATTATATTGATGAAATTGATTTGGAGAGGTCGTGACTTTATTTAGTAATGATTCACTATTTTGGAAGAGGTTCCAATTGATTATGAGAACAAAGTTGCTATCTATGATTATTATTGTGATGACATGTATGCTATAAAGAATAATGATAACCATGAAACTTGTCATCATGATTTTAGTTTTCAATTGGATTATGCCTCACATGATAGTTATTTTGTTGAGTTTGCTCCCACTATTATTAATGAGAAGAACCTTGCTTATGTGGAGAGTAGTAAATTTTCTATGCTTGTAGATCATGAAAAGAATGCTTTAGGTGCTGGTTATATTGTTGAATTCATTCTTGATGCTACTAAAAATTATTATGAGGGAGGAATATATGCTTGTAGGAATTGCAATAATATCAAGTTTCCTCTCTATGTGCTTAAAAGTTTTGAAGTTATGCTGGTTTTACCTTCCTATGCAAGTTGATTCTTGTTCCCACAAGTTGTTTGCTCACAAAATCCCTATGCACAGGAACTGGGTTAGACTTAAATGTGCTAGTCATATTCTTCATGATGCTCTCTTTATGTTTCAATTCCTATCTTTTATGTGAGCATCATTGAAATCATCATGCCTAGCTAGGGGCGTTAAACGATAGCGCTTGTTGGGAGGCAACCCAACTTTATTTTTGTTACTTGATTTTTGCTCCTATTTAGCTATAAATAATTTATCTAGACTCTGTTATGATTGAGTTTTTATGTTTTAATTAGTGTTTGTGCCGAGTAGAACCGTTGGGAAGACTTGGGGAAAGTCTTGTTGATCTTGCTGTAAAAAACAGAAACTTTAGTGCTCACGAGAATTGCTGCCATTTTTATTTGGAGAGTGATATTTAGTTAATTATTTTTTAAGATGATTAATAGATAAATTTCGCAGGTCCAGCAATTTATTTTAGAATTTTTGGGGTTCCATAAGTTTGCGTTAGTTACAGATTACTACAGACTATTCTGTTTTTCATGTGTTGTTTACTTATTTTGATGAATCTATGGCTAGTAAAAGAGTTTATAAACCATAGAGAAGTTGTAATACAGTAGGTTTAACACCAATATAAATCAAGAATGAGTTCATTACAGTACCTTGAAGTGGTGTTTTGTTTTCTTTTGCTAACGGAGCTCACGAGATTTTCTATTTTGAGTTTTGTGTTGTGAAGTTTTCAAGTTTTGGGTTAGGTTTTGATGGACTATGGAATAAGGAGTGGCAAGATCCTAAGATTGGGGATTCCCAAGGCACCCCAAAGGTAATATTCAAGGACAACCAAGAGCCTAAGCTTAGGGATGCCCCGGATGGCATCCCCTCTTTCGTCTTCGTTCATCGTTAACTTTACTTGGAGCTATATTTGTATTTACCACATGATATGTGTTTTGCTTGGAGCGTCATTTTATTTTATTTAGTTTTGATTTCTGTTTGAATAAAATACCAAGATCTGAAATTCTTAAATGTTAGAGATTCTTCACATAGTTGCATAATCATTCGATTGCTCATTGATCTTCACTTATATCTTCTGGAGTAGTTTGTCATTTGCTCTAGTGCTTCACTTATATCTTTTAGAGCACGGTGGTGGTTTTATTTTATAGAAATAATTGATCTCTCATGCTTCACTTATATCATCTTGAGAGTCTCTAAACAGCATGGTAGTTTGCTTTGGTTATGAATTTAGTCCTAATATGATGGGCACCCAAGAGGGATATAATAAAAACTTTCATATAAAGTGCATTGAATACTATGAGAAGTTTGATACTTGATGCTTGTTTTGAGATATGAAGATGGTGATATTAGAGTCATGCTAATTGAGTAGCTGTGAATTTGAGGGATACTTGTGTTGAAGTTTGTGATTCTCGTAGCATGCACGTATGGTGAACCGTTATGTGATGAAGTCGGAGCATGATTTATTTATTGATTGTCTTCCTTATGAGTGGCGGTCGGGGACGAGCGATGGTATTTTCCTACCAATCTATCCCCCTAGGAGCATGCACGTAGTACTTTGTTTCGATAACTAATAGATTTTTGCAATAAGTATGTGAGTTCTTTATGACTAATGTTGAGTCCATGGATTATACGCACTCTCACCCTTCCACCATTGCTAGCCTCTCTAGTACCGCGCAACTTTCGCCGGTACCTTAAAACCCACCATATAACTTCCTCAAAACAGCCACCATACCTGCCTATTATGGCATTTCCATAGCCATTTCGAGATATATTGCCATGCAACTTTCCACTGTTCCATTTATTATGACACGCTCCATCATTGTCATATTGCTTTGCATGATCATGTAGTTGACATCGTATTTGTGGCAAAGCCACCGTTCATAATTCTTTCATACATGTCACTCATGAGTCATTGCACATCCTGGTACACCGCCGAAGGCATTCATATAGAGTCATATTTTGTTCTAAGTATCGAGTTGTAATTCTTGAGTTGTAAGTAAATAAAAGTGTGATGATCATCATTATTAGAGCATTGTCCCATGTGAGGAAAGGATGATGGAGACTATGATTCCCCCACAAGTCGGGATGAGACTCCATACGAAAAAAAATTAAAAAAATAAAAGGCCATAAAAAAGAGAAGGCCCAAAAAACAAAAAAAATGAGAGAAACAGAGAGAAGGGGCAATGCTACTATCCTTTTACCACACTTGTGCTTCAAAGTAGCACCATGATCTTCATGATAGAGAGTCTCCTATGTTGTCACTTTCATATACTAGTGGGAATCTTTAATTATAGAACTTGTCTTGTATATTCCAATGATGGGCTTCCTCAAAATGCCCTAGGTCTTCGTGAGCAAGCAAGTTGGATGCACACCCACTAGTTTCTTTTGTTGAGCTTTCATACACTTATAGCTCTAATGCATCCGTTGCATGGCAATCCCTACTCACTCACATTGATATCTATTGATGGGCATCTCCATAGCCCGTTGATACGCCTAGTTGATGTGAGACTATCTTCTCCTTTTTGTCTTCTCCACAACCACCCTTCTATTCCACATATAGTGCTATATCCATGGCTCACGCTCATATATTGCGTGAAGATTAAAAGTTTGATAACATCAAAAGTATGAAACAATTGCTTGGCTTGTCATCGGGGTTGTGCATGATTTAAATATTTTGTGTGGTGAAGATAGAGCATAGCCAGACTATATATTTTGTAGGGATAGCTTTCTTTGGCCATGTTATTTTGAGAAGACTTAATTGCTTGGTTAGTATGCTTGAAGAATTATTATTTTTATGTAAATATTAAACTTTTGTATTGAATCATATGGATCTGAATATTCTTGCCACAATAAAGAGAACTACATGGATAAATATGTTAGGTAGCATTCCACATCAAAAATTCTGTTTTTATCATTTACCTACTCGAGGACGAGCAGGAATTACGCTTGGGGATGCTGATACGTCTCCAACGTATCTATAATTTTTTATTGTTCCATGCTATTATATTATCAACCTTGGATGTTTTATATGCATTTATATGCTATTTTATATGATTTTTGGGACTAACCTATTACCCTAGAGACCAGTGCCAGTTTCTGATTTTTCCTTGTTTTAGAGTATGGCAGAAAAGGAAAATCAAACGGAGTCCAATTGACTTGAAACTTCACGGAACTTATTTTTGGACCAGAAGAAGCCCACGGAGTATCGGAGATGGGCCAGGAGGGTCCCGGGCTGCCCATGAGGGTGGGGGCGCGCCCACCCCCTGGACGCCCCCCTGCCTCGTGGACAGCCCGGAGATCCACCAACGTACTTCTTCCTCCTATATATACCCATATAGCCTAAAAACTTCAGGGAGCAGAATAGATCGGGAGTTCCGCTGCCAGATGCCTCCGTAGCTACCGAAAACCAATCTAGACCCGTTTTGGCACCCTCTCGGAGGGGGGAATCCCTCACCGATGGCCGTCTTCATCATCCCGGTGCTCTCCATGACGAGGAGGGAGTAGTTCTCCCTCGGGGCTGTGGGTATGTACTAGTAGCTATGTGTTTGATCTCTCTCTCTAGTGTTCTTGAGGTGGTACGATCTTGATGTATCGTGAGCTTTGCTATTATAGTTGGATCTTATGATGTTTCTCCCCCTCTACTCTCTTGTAATGGATTGAGTTTTCCCTTTGAAGTTATCTTATCGGATTGAGTCTTTAAGGATTTGGGAACACTTGATTTATGTCTTGTTGTGCTTATCTGTGGTGACAATGGGATATCACGTGATCCACTTGATGTATGTTTTGGTGAACAACTTACGGGTTCCTCCCATGAACCTATGCATAGGGGTTGGCACAAGTTTTCGTCTTGACTCTCCAGTAGAATCTTTGGGGCACTCTTTGAAGTACTTTGTGTTGGTTTGAATAGAAGAATCTGAGATTGTGTGATGCATATCGTATAGTCATACCCACAGATACTTGAGGTGACATTGGAGTATCTAGGTGACATTAGGGTTTTGGTTGATTTGCGTCTTAAGGTGTTATTCTAGTACGAACTCTATGATAGATTGAACGGAAAGAATAGCTTCATGTTATTTTACTACGGACTCTTGAATAGATCGATCAGAAAGGATAACTTTGAGGAGGTTTCGTACCCTACCATAATCTCTTCGTTTGTTCTCCGCTATTAGTGACTTTGGAGTGACTCTTTGTTGCATGTTGAGGGATAGTTATATGATCCAATTATGTTATAATTGTTGAGAGAAATTTCACTAGTGAAAGTATGAACCCTAGGCCTTGTTTAAATGCATTGCAATACCGTTTGTGCTCACGTTTATCATTAGTTACATTGCTGTTTTTATATTTTCAGATTACAAAAACCTTTATCTACCATCCATATACCACTTGTATCACCATCTCTTCGCCGAACTAGTGCACCTATACAATTTACCATTGTATTGGGTGTGTTGGGGACACAAGAGACTCTTTGTTATTTGGTTGCAGGGTTGCTTGAGAGAGACCATCTTCATCCTACGCCTCCTACGGATTGATAAACCTTAGGTCATCCACTGGAGGGAAATTTGCTAATGTCCAACAAACCACAGCACTTGGAGACCCAACATTGTCTACAAGAAGAAGGTTGTGTAGTAGACATCAATGATGATGGCGATGGTTTCCCCCTCCCGGAGGGAAGTTTCCCCGGCAGAACAGCTCTGCAGGAGCCCTAGATTGGTTCCGCCTCATGGCGGCGGAGTTTCTTCCCGAAAGCTTGCTTATTATTTTTTCTCGGATGAAAGACCACATAATAGCAGAAGATGGGCATCGGAGGGCCACCAGGGGGCCCACGAGGCAGGGGTGCGCCCAGGGGGTAGGGCGTGCCCCCACCCTCGTGGCGAGGGTGTGGGCCCCCTCAGGTACTTCTTACGCCCAATATTTTTATATATTCTGGAAATAACTTTCGTGAAGTTTCAGGACTTTTGGAGTTGTGCAGAATAGGTCTCTAATATTTGCTCCTTTTCCAGCCTAAAATCCCAGCTGCCGGCCTTCTCCCTTTTCATGTAAACCTTGTAAAATAAGAGAGAATATGCATAAGTATTGTGACATAATGTGTAATAACAGCCCATAATGCAATAAATATCGATATAAAAGCATGATGCAAAATGGACGTATCACGGTCCACATTGGGTCCCGTGCGCCTATCTGACTGATGGCGCATGTCTCGCCGCCGCTCGACAGTGGTCCGAGCGTCTTCCCGAGCTCGCTCCTGAAGGACTTGACGTTGGTCACGGCGGGCTCACGGGTCAGACGACACCGTAGAAATGTTGCCGCGGGCGTCGGCCCGGCGAGCCGGCGGCTGTTGTTGCAGCCGTGGGCGAGGAGAGTGCACATGGTCACAGCGTCCCCAGTCCTCCCATGCCGGCATGCACTGGCTCGACAGAATGCCAGCACGAGGGTCCCATTGGGCGCGGCTCATCTTTGTTGGTGAAGGTGATGAGGCTTCGAATGGTGGCCCTCCACTCGTCGAGCTTCTCCGCTGCTGGAGGGAAGTCGAGGAGTAGTTGCACGCGTGCCAACGCTTCCGCTGGTGTAGGTGGCGGTGAAAGCTGTGTGGACCGTGACACGCTCCGACTTCTAACCATGTTAGAAGGAGCTCTATCACGGTCTCGCTATCGCGTGCCGTTTCCGCCAGCGTCTGGGCGCGCATGCCAGCCCGGTGCGCCTGGAGAGTGACGCAAAGGGATCTTCCTGCGGCCATGTCCGGAGGCACCAACGTCGCGGTGTTGCTCGTCAAGCATGGCCTAGGAAGGTCGTGGCGCCGGTGTCGGTTGGGGCGTCCAGGAGGTTGCCGCGCCGCCCGTGGGCAGCACGGCCCCGCCCCCGGGGCCAGCGACACGCGTCTCGTCGTCTCGGGCATGCACGGTGCCGCTCGCCTGGCTCCGATTGCCAGAGTGTCATGGATGCTCACGGGCCATGTCTCTGCCACCATCCGCGACCACTCCGTCGTCCGCCCGCACTGGGACGGGTGGTTTGGCCCCAGACGAGCCGATCACTGTGATCGCCTTCTTCTTGGGAGCCATCGCGACGAAGGAGTCGATGAGTTGGCTTCAAAACCGTATTTTCGCAGCCTCAGGGCCCCCTACCTGGCATGCCAAAGATGTCGGGGTTCTGGAACGACACCTATGGGATCCCTCGTTGGAATCCCTTCTATGGTTGCGGGGCGTGGGACTACTCAAAGAGCGTGTCTAGAAGATCAACTCGGTGGGATTTTTACCCAGGTTCGGGCCACAAGCGATGCATAAAACCCTAGTCCTACTTTGTGTGTATTTAGTGTTCTTGAGCTCCTAAACTAGCTGCGGTGCATGCCCAGTCCAAAGAGTCCGAATCCTTCCTCAATACGCCTCGGGCCTCCTTTTATATGTCAAAGGGGTCGCCACAATGGCACATAGGAGGTCGAAAGTATGTAAAGTGTACAAGTTTATCTCCTGATATCCTAGGACAAACGCATTTAATGCACCGTCTATGTGTTCTCTTGCTTTATCGAGGACGGTAGAGAAGCTCATCCCATCCATAGTTGCCTCGCCTTGCTTCGACGCGCGTCAAGGTGACGAGGCATGCAACGCCACGCTGGCTGGCTGATGAGCTGGTGCGGTGGCAGGGTCTTCAGGAAGATCTGCATGCCACCACGCAGGTGCTTGGCTGGTTGGCCTAGAAGCTGCATGCTGCCACGCAAGTGCATGCCTACTTGGTAGGCTGGTCGCCTCGTCGAAGCGAGCGCGGGTCATCGAAGCATTGGTAAGTGCAGGCCTGGCCTCGGCCCTACAGCGTCCCCGGCAAGGATCTTGCCGGGGGTCTTCGTCTTCTGGTGCTCATCTAGGTTTGTAGGCCTTTAGTTTTCACCAAGATCCGCATGGCACCATGCAGGCGCTCCCGAGCCTTGGTCTTGAAGTTGTCGATGGCGTCATAACTCTCAGGCTCAAGGATGGCGATCTTGCTGGTGTTGGGCAGGTTGCCCCGGCAAGGCTCTCGCCGGGGCCATGCACGCCGTCCCAGCAAGGCTCTTGCCGGGGGAAGCCCATCTTGTCCGTTTGCTCTTTATGCTCCTGGCATGGGTGCTGCCTCGGCAGCCTTGTGTCTTTGCTTCCTCTGCCCTGCCGAGCCCAGCCACAGGTGTGGCTACGACTGCCCGTGCACAAGTAAAGGGGTACAGAAGGGCCTCTACTTTTGTACACCGACACATGGCAAAAAAGTCTGTGAAGTATTTTTGTCCTGGATGACATAAATAAATTATTGCATAGTTTGCATTAGAAATTACCTCACAAATATACATGTATGTAATATTTTTGGTCATATCCAAGGTAGTCATGTCCTCATGAGGAATCATCATCTTCATAAAGTAACAAGTAAACTTGGCCATCCATGCACCGACTGTAGCTTGCTTGCTAATTTTCACCTATGTCACAAATAAGACAATCATGTTCAAACTGAAGGTGAAAGCAGTACACATTCAGTTTCTTATTTAATTTAGTATACTGATAAAATCTCTATCAAGAAGCAGACCAACTGCTAGAAATAAACTAGCATGGAACGAAATCAGTGCCACAAAACTATATAGACATGCATGCTTCGGCCTTGCAGATGATGACTGGGATATGAAAAAAAGATAGAAAAATGCATTGAAAGCTTGGACCTGTAATGTAGAAGATTACCCCCTTGATCTACCAACGGAAAATACACGTAAGCGTCAGCCAAATGCAATCACAGTCAAGTATGATTTCTTTAATCTATTTAGGGTGTTTTTCACGTACTGTGCAAGTAGCAGGGGGCTGTTCTTCAGTAACAACATCTTATTAGCTTCGGATGACGCCCATTGACACTATACTGCTAATTTAAGTTAAATTGTGATCCTAATATTCAGGTAAAAAATCACATGGAAAGCTCAAACTGAACCGGGATTATCGATCTGCATATTATAACCTACAAATGTTACCTTGACAATGCAGATAGTCTGGAGGCTAACTTAAGACATTTCATGACATCAAACAATTACAGGTTGCGGTTTTAAACAGAAATACATGATTTACCATTGCATACTACTACGATTATAAAGGTGCACTATGTTTTCTAACAAATGAAAAGACAACTATTCTTACCGTCTAAAATTATAATTCAATTCTTTGTCGATAAGAAAGCAACCATCATTGTGGATACCTTTATATGCTTCTAGTGATCCTGCATGTGAGCATATGCTAATAGTCCTTCCATCGTCACTGTCTTGCTGGAATCCCTCTTGAAGGTCTCACTTGTCATCTCCATCGTCACTGTCTTGCTGGAATCACATCCTCTATCTGCAAATGAAAATAATAGCAACATCAAATCCCTCTTGAAGGTCTCACCCTGGACCTTCCCCCTGTTGATCTGCGCAGGCATGGCATTCCATTAACCAAGCAAACTCAACAATCCACACCGTGCATATAATATCTCAAGTAAACTTCTTCAGGAAATTCACAGCACACTTCAACCCACTTGATTTATACATATGAACTTGACGGGATATGAGAATTTACACACAACAATTCATGGTTAATGTGGAACTAAAGCGACAAATTGAGACAATCAAAATCTTACCTTAATGAATAAGTCAGGTAAGGAGGAGACTTCAGGGGCAACCACTTGTGTACTCTGAACAACAGAATGACCATATTCATTAAATATCACATTCAGCACACCCTCAAATCAACTGATGTAGATTATTGGTCTAATCTGCAAAAAGAAAAGCTAACATGGGCTCTTCTCCTTGTGCAGATGTGTATTGAATTGGAAGGTTAACTTGCCTAAAGTTCTGCCCAGCGATAGCAGGCATAGCTAATCAAAAGAGGGGAGCAGCAGGAAGGAAGAAGGAACCTGCGGACGTGTGGGTTGTACAGAGCCATCTCTGGCCCAACGCGGTGTGAACGGTGACTAGTTGTTCCTTCCAGTGACCCTCTCCCGTCCGCCGCCGCACATCCCTCTCCTCTTTCCTCTCTATTTCTCCCTCCTCTCCTTCCTTCTCTCTCTCCCTCTCATCTTCTCTCTCTCCTATAGATCAAATCGAGCGCCACCGCCACCGTCGTTGCCGTTTCACTGCAGGTCACCGCCGCCATCGGAGAAGCTCACCTCCCTGCCCGCACGAGATGAGGAGGGGTGGGAAGCAATGGCGTAGGAGAGGAGAGGCCAGCGCTGCCGGATGCCCTGCTTGGGAGCCGCCTTGTCTCTCAATACGGGGCGCGCTCCATGGCCACCCCATCATGCCGAGCTTTCCTAGGAGGCGACTGAGGTGGGAGGAGGAGGAGGAGGAGGCGGCGGTGACTGAGGTGGGAGGAGGAGGGGGCACCGGCTAGGGTTGTGAGGAAGGACGTGAGGAGGAAAGGAGGAGGAGGGGGTCGGGCGTGGGAGGAGGAGGGGCGTGGGAGGACGTGGGGTCATTTCTTTTTCTTTCACTGCTGCTTTTTCGCTCGCTGCCGCCCGAGTCTTAGGACTATTCACAGTTGAGTGGATGTCGCGGTTGTGACTACCAACCTGCTCATCCTTTATAAGTTCAATTAATGGGTTGTGTCAAGGTTATTTTATCAACCACTGGGTTGCTGATCTACAATACGGTTTTATTCTTACAACAATTAATGTGGACTTGATTCCCTGTAATAGGTTGAGAGGCTTCTGCTCTCATGATTTACTATGATTAGTTTGGTTGGTGCCATGCTCCTCATGGTTTCTTTGAATTGTTTGCTAGGTGCTCAATGAAAAATCCCAAATTAGCAAATATGTTGTTCTTTTGTACAAGGGTTGCAGATGGAATTGGAGGAGAATTTGTGCAGCAACATCAGACTCCATGAAGTTGCTCTAATCATATGGTGTAAATAGATTTAAGGCAATCACCGTGAGAATTTGTTGAAGGGAGAGGATGTCGACGGTGTACAGTTGGATGTAACAAGATGTAATCATGAAGTGTGAGAGATGGCAACAGCATGATAGCATGTTGGTATGTATTGTAGTGCTCACCAATAAAGGTTAGTCTTTCTTTCTGCTATAACGAGTACATTTTTAAATAAGCAAACAATTAAGAAATAACTAATTTCTATGTACGTCCAAATATATATAAGTGGCTGTTGTTAACACTGAGTTTGGATTTGTTAATGGGCGTACATGTTTAATTACCCTTTTCTTTTCTTTTTGATCTGGTCAGGAGTAGGAGATCTTGAAAGGATAATAACACGGATATAGAGGTACGCATGGCACAGCTATGGCTACTTTCTTAATAATAAGTTTATAGATATCTGCATACTAGAGCGGTCGTCTTTTCATTCATGAGAAAACATAATATACCTTTGTGAGAAAACATATCCAATGTTCTATCCTGTCTTATGTGAAACTTCTATCCAGAACAGATTGAGCAGAAATGGCATGAAACATCTATATGAATTTGTTTGCTTAGATTCTTTGGTTAGCATCCATATCTTATTTGTGAATAAAGACCAACCACAATTATGCTGGCAAACTATGGCCTCGGCACACACTCACTATATTTTCTAAATTTGTTAAGCTGAAATATTTGAAGCTTTTTGAGAGAGTGTCTGATCCATTATAGACCACTTTCTTTTTCATTAAGATTTGGTAGATTTTTCTGTTTTACATAATTTAAATGTTTTTACATGGAACTATTACGTGCCCTTTATCAAAGATTTGCACAACCGCTAATATTCTTGATACTATCTATAACATCAACCTAGGATTGTCACATCTTAGAAGACCCTATTCTTATATGATGCTACAAAATATTTTTATATATATTTTCAATTATGGAGTTCTATATAGGGAGTCCATAAAAGTCAACTAGAAGAGGGTGAAGTAGACAAGCCTTTGAATTAAAAAAGAGTATATGTGTTGGCAATCATACGTGTTTCTAATTCATTTCCATCAAAGGTAAAAAATACTAAATATTAGTTAGATGTATCGATATGATTGGATTTGCAGTACAAGGAAAAAAGTTTGTCTTGAGTAGAATGGAGACAACATTCCACCCATGTACCAATCGTCCTTAGCAAAGGTGACTGGATGTGATGAATACCTGATAGATTGATTTATGTGCATGGATGACATCATGTAAGAATAAATGTTGGTTGATGTTAATGTGCTATATGTTTATGTAAGAATAAATGTTAATTGATGTTAATTTGGTATATGTTTATGTGAGTGCATCTCATAAAGAAAGAAACACAATACTATGGCACAAGCGAGAAGCATATAATCATCAAAGTGAAGATAGATAAGTGATAAGTAATACCACAAGAGTGAATAAGTGTTACTTTGCTCGATGATGAAATAGACTCCCCCTAAATATATGCATGGATAAAGATAAGAGATTAATTCTCCTACAAATATTGAAGTATACAAAGGAGGTTTCAATCACTCGAGTCAATGATTTGCACTGATGATATATAATCCATCGAGATTGTAGTGCAATCGTTAAGAACTTCCGGTGATAATTCCACCTGCAAAAAATGCTTCGAGAGAAATGGTGCAGTATGCGGGGTTATTAATATTATAGCACAGGAGTCTTACAACTTAGAGGATATAAGTTTAGACCAAAAGTTTCAAACTTGCATGAAACCAAACCAAAGAAACACAGAAAGAAAATCTATCGAGACTCGATGTAATCCTCCCCCTTCTGTCAACTAGTGTAAAAAAGGTGACGAATAACATGAGTGCAAAAACGCAGAGCTTGGTTCACTCGGTGGCATCTCCAGAAGAACTGTCCGAGGTGATTTCTTCTTCGTAAGTGACTGGATCAGTTTCGTCTTCAGCAGCAGCAGATTTGCCTTTAGGGATCACAACTTAGGGCTGAGAAGACGAGGGCATATTCTGGGCAGCCACATGAGGAACACCGGATAGCGCATTGCCTTCAGCAGGTTTCTCAGTCGGTGAAGTGGCTTTAGATTCTTCGAGAAGTTTGTGAAGATTGATATGCAGAAGATCAGTAGTTGGCTCATGAACAGGAAGAGGAGGGGTACACCTATCTTAGAAATCTTCAACACTGAAGCCTTTGTCAATGTAATCATAGAGCTCTTGGAGATTGATATTTAGGAGTTGTTACTTTGTAAAGAACTTGCGAAGCAATTTCCAGAGCCTCTTCTTGTTTTCATCGCAATCAGATGCACAATCTTGGTGCAATTGTTGAGAGCGTTTAGCGCGGCGGTGAGGTGTTCTTTTTTGTGTCAATCCTCAGATGTGCTTTCAGCAGTAGTTGTTGTGTATGCAAACTGACTTCGAGTTGCGATGGAGGTTGAGGAAAAATCCTTCGTTCACGCTGAGGGAGACATGGCCCTTCAAAATGCTTGTGATAATCATGAGGGCTTGACATGGGCAATTTTCCCGAAGAAATATCTTCCATAACTTGCAAGGTATCACGAACAGGAGGTATGAAGCTTTTATCACTAACTTTCGCCAGATACTCTGTACGCATAGCGTGGTCAAACACTTTCTGGATCCATGGTGCAAACACTTTGATGCAAAAGGGATATTGAGCAGAATCCTTCAAAATCCGCATAAACATGTCCTCAACATCGAAGATATACCGCTTAGATATGGCATAGATAGTGTTCCTAAGAATATCTGAGATGGACTTACCTGCATTCATCCCAGACAGAGGGAAAATTTTGTAAGAGAACATATGATATATGGTCTGATTCTCAAACATTAAGTGCTCTGGATGGGGAGCACCAGTGTAGTCATGAATCTTTTCTAAATCCATAGTGCACCAAAAGGTTTCATCTGATATGACATCTATGTTGTGCACCCGAATTTCAGTATCCCCATGGTCGAATCAAGGGAGATGGAAGTGCGAGACAAAATCTGTTGAAGTGCATTTGATGAGTTTTCCTTTGGTCATCCGCTCCATAATCCATTTTGAGCTGTCGGTTTCATCCCTAGAGATATACAGAGTAGCATAGAACTGAAAAATAATATCTCAGTTCCAAGGATGCTCAAACTCGAATACCTTGGTGAGGCAGAAACCATCCAAATCTTGCAGCAACTGATTGAAGCAACCAATATTACGCATAGCAGGGATGTCCAGATATTCATGTCAAAAGATCGTCCTGCTCTCAAAGAGGACCCGAGTGTAATATATAGCATGCTCCTTAGTCCAGAAGCGAGGCGATTCCAAAGTGTGCGGCCCATCATATGGACTATCTTGAAAGAATTTGGGATGCGCATTCCGATTGAAAGGAGGACCTTTGGCGCCATCTCCTGACGAGAACAATGTCAGTCCTTCACGAGGATATGGATATTTGAGTTCATCTTCAGGTGAAATAAATTCATCGCCATATACAACGGAGTCAATGTGGCGAGCAGATACAAAATTTTGCTCGGAGGGACCAACATATTGCATTTTTGTCGTTGTGTTGACAGATAACTTAATGTGATAAGGAGCTAGTGGCACAATGGTGGGAGCTGCAAAGGCAGTAAGCATTTGAGCAGATTCCGTGACTGTAGGCACTTAGGCCGAATCAAGCACTAGAGGCGGTTGAGGTTCGTCCATGGGAATCTGTTGTTGTTGTTCAATAGTTTCATGAGTCGCAGAAGCTTGGGGCTCGGAGCGAGGGATTTCACCATCCTCAGAAACATTTTGCTGGGGTAGAATATCAGCTTGAACAGGGGAGGTCACAAGCACTAATTCAGTTGGCCTTGACGAGGGAGGAGCATCCGAGTCTCTCACAGGAGAATGCAAAGGAATAACTATCTCAGGAGATTTTTCTTCCTGAGACCGAGCCTCTGGTTGTTCAGGTGCTTTTCTTTCGTAACACGAGGGACATTTTTCTTCACAATCTTCTTTCATTGCTTCTTCTTTTGTCGAGCAACTTGATCAATGTGGCCTTTGATGTAACACCCGGATGTAATTTACCTTATTTGTACTCCAACTCTTGCCGTATCCGGCACTAAGTTATTTTATTTTCTCCGTTGTCGAGTTTTTGTCTCCGTGTGTTGTGGTCCTTTTCATGCATCTCATATCATGTCAGCATGTGCATTGCATTTGCATACGTGTTCGTCTCATGCATCCGAGCATTTTCCCCGTTGTCCGTTTTGCATTCCGGCGCTCCTATGTCCTCCCGTGGTCATTTCTACCTCTTTTCGTGTGCGGGTGTTAAACGTGTTCGGATTGGACCGAGTCTTGTCATGCGGCCTTGGTTTACTACCGGTAGACCTCCTGTCAAGTTTCGTGCCATTTGGACTTCGTTTGATACTCCAACGGTTAACCGAGGGACCGAGAAGGCCTCGTGTGTGTTGCAGCCCAACACCCTTTCAATTTGGCCCAAAACCCACCAAAACCTCTCCCATCATCTAGAGCATTTGATCACGATCGCGTGGCCACAAACCGCACCCCATTTGGAGCTTCCTAGCCCCATCTACCTCTATAAATAGATCCCCTTCCAAAAATCCCGGATCCCCTCGTCTCAAACCCTAAAATTCCTCTCCACGCGGTCGGACACGTCCGCCCGTGCCAGACGAGACCGCCGCCGCCAACCACGTCCCGCTACGTGGCACGCCGCCACCTTCTCCGCCGCCGGCCCAGGGAGCCCAAATCGGGCCCCCGAGGCCCATCCGCCGCCCGCGCCGCCAGGGCGCCTCCCCCCCCCCCCCCCCCGCCCTTCCTCGCCGCGCCTTGCCGCCGGCAACGCTCCGCCGCCCTCCGCCGTACCTCTCTGGCCGCCGCGGCTCCACTACAACGGCGACCGACGCCGGCGCACCGGCAAGCCGCGCGCCGCCCCGCAGGCATCACCGACGCCGTCTCCTTCCGCTTTGACTCCGGCAGCACCCCGGCGAGCTCTCCTTAGCTTCGGTGTCATCCCCGTCTCCCGCGAACCTCCGTCGAGCACATCTGCTACAGTAACCGTCCGGATCTGGATCTAGATCTGAGACAAACCTCGGTTGACTTTTTCATCCCGTAACCCTAGATTTTTGCATACTTTGACATGTCATAACTTTGCATCCGTAGCTCTGATTCGTGCGTGTAGCATATCAAAATGTTCGTCTCGACGAGTACATAATTTCATCTCATTGCATCATTTTCCTTTGAGCTCATCTTGATGCCCGAAATGCTGTTGGAAGAGGGCTATGTGATGAATTTGTCAGATCTGTTACAGCAAATGGCCTTTTGTCATTTTTGCCATGATTAATGTGTGCATGCTATGATCATGAGCTCTACATGTGTTTTGTTATATGCCATGCCATCTTTACAGGGGTGCTTGCCATGTATTTTTGTGATATCTGTGGTGACTAGCACAAGCTTGCAAAGTAGCGTAATCGCTGATGCTGATTTCAGGGACTTAAAATTTCTCCAAGTCCTTGTCCTGTTTTTGTTTTTATGCCATATGTTCATGTTGTTTCCTAGTGATCCGTGCCTCTTTTGAGGATGATCAGTAAGGATGTTTTGTTAACATTGTGGTGCTCTATCCATCCATGTCTTTGTTTGAAATTATGGATCACCCTAGCTTGAGTCAATTGAGCTCTACTTTTGCTATAAAATGATCCTGGCAGATTGTTGACATGATTATCGCAGACCGGTGCCATATTTGTTTTGCTTGCCATTTCCAAACCGTGCATCCGATTCCGGTGATCTTTATATCGATTTCAACCGATCACCTCACCTTTCCAGTGGCACTCTTGGATTTCCAAGTTGAGGCCAGGTTCTTTCATTCCTTTGCAAATCATGCATATGCATCACATATCGCATCCCACATATCATACCATGTTTGCATCATGTTGCTTGAGCATTGCACATGGTTGATTGTGTTCCTTTTGCTTGTTGTACTTGCTTGGGTAGAGCCGGGAGACGAGTTCGTGAATGAGGAGCCCGTTGAGTTCGCTTACGAGGATCAAGGCAACTCTGAGTACTTTGCAGGCAAGATGACCATACCCTCGAAATCACTTCTATCTTTGCTTGCTAGATGCTCGCTCTTTTGCTATTCCTATGCTACGATACCTACCACTTTCTTATCATGCCTCCAAAATTGCCATGTCAAACCTCTAACCCATCATGTCCTAGCAAACCGTTGTTTGGTTATGTTACCGCTTCGCTCAGCCCCTCTTATAGCATTGCTAGTTGCAGGTGAAGATTGGAGATCGTTCCTTATTGGAACATGTTTATTGTTGGGATATCAGCATATTATCTTGTTATCTTAATGCATCTATATACTTGGTAAAGGGTGGAAGGCTCGGCCTTATGCCTGGTGTTTTGTTCCACTCTTGCCGCCCTAGTTTCTGTCATATCGGTGTTATGTTCCCGGATTTTGCGTTCCTTACACGGTTGGGTTATAATGGGAACCCCTTGACAGTTCGCCTTGAACAAAACTCCTCCAGCAATGCCCAACCTTGGTTTTACCATTTGCCACCTAGCCTCTTTTTCCCTTGGGTTTCTGGAGCCCAAGGGTCATCTTTATTTAAACCCCCCTGGGCCAGTGCTCCTCTGAGTATTGGTCCGAACTGGGCAGCCTGCGGGGCCACCTCGGGGAAACTCGAGGGTTGGTTTTACTCGTAGCTTGACTTATCTGAGTGTGCCTTGAGAACGAGATATGTGCAGCTCCTATCGGGATTTGTCGGCACATTCGGGCGATGTTGCTGGACTTGTTTTACCATTGTCGAGGATGTCTTGTAACCGGGATGTCGAGTCTGATTGGATTGTCTTGGGAGAAGGAATATCCTTCGTTGACCGTGAGAGCTTATGATGGGCTAAGTTGGGACTCCCCTGCAGGGATTTGAACTTTCATAAGCGATGCCCGCGGTTATGGGCAGATGGGAATTTGTTAATGTCCGGTTGTAGATAACTTGAGACTTAACTTAATTAAAATGCACCAACCGCGTGTGTAACCGTGATGGTCTCTTCTCGGCGGAGTCCGGGAAGTGAACACGGTGTTGGAGTAATGCTTGACGTAGGTTGTTCTAGGATCACTTCTTGATCATAGTTGTTCGACCGTGCTTTTGTCTTCTCTTCTCGCTCTCTTTTGCGAATAGGTTAGCCACCATATATGCTAGTCGCTTGCTGCAGCTCCTCATCATACCTTGCCTTACCTATAAGCTTAAATAGTATTGATCGTGGGGGTGTGAGATTGCTGAGTCCCCGTGACTCACAGATTCCTTCCTAAACAAGATGCAGGGACTGATGATACCGCTCCAGATGATGCGCTTGAGCTCAAGTGGGAGTTCGATGAAGACTCTCGTCATTACTATGTGTCTTTCCCAGATGATCAGTAGTGGTGCCCAGTTGGGGCGATCGGGGACTTTGTCGCATTTGGGGTTTATCTTTATTTTGGGTACCATAGTCGGACCCTGAGTGTATTGGATGAATGTAATGTTATTCATGTATTTGTGTGACGTGGCGAGTGTAAGCCAACTATGTATCCTTTCCCCTTTATTTATATTACATGGGTTGTTTGCAAAGATTACCTCACTTGCGACATTGCTTTCAATGCGGTTATGCCTCTAAGTCGTGCTTCGACACGAAGGAGATATAGCCGCATCGAGGGCATTACATTTGACTAGATCATTGGTAGCTAGTAACCTTTGCTTGATGCTCATCAGAAATCTTGAGAACAATTTCATCTAGATCTGTGTGGAAGTGCAACCTTCTGTTTTGGAGGAGAGCCATGGCACGATTGATGTCCTTGTAGGAATCTTCGAGTGCTTTAATCACAAATTTTGAAGAGGCGGTTTTCATTCGACCATCAAGGTCATTTAGTTCGGCAGAAAGAGTGTTGGTTTCAACTTCATCTTCTCTCATCTCCTGAACACCAGAAGTGGCATATGTAATAACTTCAGGTGGGATAGGCAGAGAGGCCACTTCACCATCGAATGAATTGTCCACGAAATTATCAAGGTGTTCCATGATGAACCCACGATTATAGTAGTGAGGGCATCAGAGTGTGCAACTGGAGCAGTTTGCATTGGAACTTGCTCGGAAGGAGGTTGAGAAGCCAAAGACTGAATTACTGTGGTAGCAAACTTAGCAGCCTTCTCCTTTGGAGTAGTAGCTTGAGGAGCATTATGCTTGGTAGTAGGCGCTTTGATTTTCTTTGCTTTTGGCTTGGAATTTTGTTCGTCTGGCTTAGCAGTACTCACAGGAGCATCAACTACCAAATCCTTCAAATTGATAGCATCTGGTTGAGGAGTTGTATTCACATGCTCTTTCATGGTGACGGTGGTAGCTGGAGTTTTCCTAGTAGAGATCTTCTTTGGTGGTGGTATACAAACTGTTTGGACCCGAAGATCAGGCAACATCATTGAAGTAGTGATATTTACTTGCTCGCTGGAGGCAGCAACAACTTCTTCCTGTGTGGGTGGAGGTCATCATTATTCGAAGAACCACTTGTGGCAACATCATCAGCTAACTCAACCGTTTTCTTCTTCAGTGCACTCTTTTGCTTGGATGCAACACTGGGATCATGCTTGCGTTTAGAGCGACCTTCAGATTTACCTTCAGCCTTTTTCTTCTCTATGGCCCTCTTGGCTCGCTTGATGGCATTGCATTGACGCTTGGCAAGCTCATCAGGATAAGATTCGGGTGTGCAAAGGGAAGACCCATGAGCATCTGGTGGAGGCGGCGGTCTCTCCTGGGGATCACTTGGTTTGATGAGAGAAATTTTCCGACAGTCACCCCATGGTGGATGAAATGCAAAGTTCTGAGCAAACCGAGGATGAACAAATTCATAGTTGAACCATTTTCGCACCCAATGGCGTCGAATCCATTGCATACGCTTATCTCTCTGCTGCTTTGTTTTGCTTGAAACAGTATCATAACGGTCATGGGAGATACATTCAACTATGTTTTTAATTGCTTGTCTGCCACCCTTCATTTTCTTGGGAGCATTCTCTTCTTACTCGCCATCATGTTGTTAAGTTCTCTTGTGATTGCTGGTTGATGGGCCTACCGTTGGGCCCTTGGCATTCGGAGCTTTCGATTCATCATCTGTGCCTAGAACAGCGTCATCTCCATCAGCCATACTCACTGGTTGAGCCGAATCCTCAACTGACTGGATTGACCAGTGAATCAGAATAGATGCGAGGGAAAATGGGGACAGGGTTACGAATGCCCACATCGAAGTTTTTGAGAATGAAAATGTTTTGGAGAAGAATTAGATGCATACTTTTAGAAATGTTTCTAATAAATAAATGTGTAGAATGAACTAGTAGGTTCGAAAAAAATACTAGTTAATGTGCTAAGCATTCCGTCTATACGAGACATAACACAAACCCTAGATCTGAATTTTTTCTAATGCGAGGTACTGCTACAAACCACATCCGCACATGTTACCTAACAATAAAGATCTAAGAAATACGGGTAAAATAGGTAATTTCTACCACGAACAAACTCGAACTAGATGAAAAGAAGAGCGAGTTTGCGCTACACATACCCTAACTCGGTGATGTGCGGCAACTACGGCGGCGCGGGGAGGAAGACGATCCACGGCGGTGAGGAATGACTCCGGTGACCTCTTTCCGGCAGCAAAGCGGCGAAGATGGTTGACGTCATCGAGATCGAGGAGGAGTGGTGTGGTAGGGTTTCAGAAAGTGAAGGTGGCGAAGAGGCGAAGTGAAATTGGGAAGGATAGGGATGCAGTATTTATATGTGAGGGGAATAACCGCATCCAGTGAATCTGATCCGACGGGCACAATCAAAAGACTATTGCGATTCAATGGACAAGATGAACTTGTAGTTGATGAAGAGCACGTGGCAACCGTCATAAAAGATCGTGGTCCTGACTTGGGCGGGAAACCCCAAATTTTGGACGGCTTTCGCCAAAACAGATTAAGTTTGGAGCAAACCTTTACCGTGGTCAAGGGCACCAGATAAAGTATCGTTACCAGATGAATTTGAGCATTCATAACGGAACAACATAGACTGAAGAGATAGAATAGAGGGAAAACTGGGTCCTAGGCATTTCACTCAGACAAAGAAACACAAACACATGAGAGAAAAACTATGAGTGAAATACATTCGGACATAACACAAAATCCTTCAACCGAAAGGCAACTCAACAAAAGGAAATTGTATAAGAACTGTATGCACTACAAAAAAGACACATCTGTGACATTTGGGGCCGAACAAATTTTTTCTGTCATGCTTATGACACTTCTATGACGATAATTGTGACAAAACCCGGTATCATCATAGATGTGGTGGGATCCTACTTCTATGACAAAAAATCATGACAAAAAATGGGCTTTTCATCATGGGCAGGCCAGAGACGCAGCTGATGACATTCTTTGAGCCGTCCATGATGGAAAAAACCATGGTAGAAGCGAGGGCGAGGAAAATATCGGGGAGTTCCCGATTACGGTGGGTGGTCGGGGCCGAGCAATGCACGTTTCTCTCGTACACGTACGCGAGTGGGTGCGAGGCGCTGGGCTCGAACTGAACCCGAGCAAGGCGTTCGCCTACTAAACCCGGATGATTGCACTGCAGGCTACACGTTACTGAACTTGAGCGATCGATCGATCTGGCTGTTAACTGAACCTGATCGAGCGATTCCTTCGCTACTGCTGCTCACTGAAGCCGATCGAACCTGCTGCCTCTTGATGAACAGTGAGTGTTGTTGGGGGGGATGGATGAATAGTTCCTGGTGGGGGTTGGATGAACAGGACCCCGTGGTAGTAGAGGCCGTTGCCGCTGGATGAACAGGACCCCGATCAAGCCAGTTGGGGTGGATGAATAGGACCCCGTGGAGGGCTAGATGAATAGGACCCAGTGGAGGGTTGGTTGAACAGTAGCCGGTGGAGGGCTGGATGAACAGTAGCCCATGGAGGGGTGGTTGAAAAGGACCCCGTGGAGAGGGCTGGTTGAACAGTAGTCGGTGGAGGCTAGATGAACAAGACCCCGTGGTGAATCGTAGCTGGTGGAGGCTGGAGGGAGTCGACGGTGGATGAACAGTAGCAGGTGGAGGCTGGAGGAAGTCGACTATGAATGAACAGTAGCCCATGGAGGCTGGAGCGAGGCAGTAGACGGTGGATGAACGGTAGCCCGTGGAGTCCCGTTTTGCGGTACGCCACACCCCTCTCGATGAACAGGACCCCCGTTTCGACCGTAGGCACTCCAACACAAGTCCATTTCCTCCGTTTTGCGGTACGCCACACCCCTCCCGATCAACAGCACCCTGTTTCGACCATAGGAGCTCGAACACAAGTCTGTTTCCTTTGTTTTGCGGTACGCCAGACCCTTCCCGATGAACAGGACCCCATTTCGACCGCAGGTGATCGAACACAAGGCTGTTTTTCTCTGTTCTGCGGTAGGCCATGCCTCGTTTCGGCTGTTCCGTCCAAGCCGGTTGGCTCCCGATGAACACAATGCATTCTGACCTAGTATGTTGCCTCCAGATGAACACGACGCGTTCCGACCCAGTCACTTGGCTCCTGGTGAACACGACACTATTTCCTCCGTTTCGACCCAGCCAGTTGGCTGCCGATGAACAGGACGCCGTTGCTGCCCTCCGCTGCCTCTCCATGTACATGATCCCTGGCCATACATATGCGCGAGTAGGTGTTCGAGACCCCGCCCATATGTACGTATGTACGTGTACACAATATAGACGGGACTGCCTGAACAGCTACCGCTCCTTACTGGGCCACGGTTTATCATGGCAGAAAAATCGATGGACCAGTATGTACGTACACGTTTGCGACCAGAATGACAACACTGACAGGGGAGGATTCTTTTTTTTGGCATAATAAGGAGGTACTTGCTTGTGTGCGACCACAGACCATGTGGGTCCCAACTGTCAGGGAGGATAAGGAGGAACTTCCTTGCGTGTGAATATGTAGCTGGTGGGTCCGAGCTGACAGGGGGAGGATTCTTTTTTTGCGCGTAATAAGGAGGCACTTCCTTATGTGCGAAGATGTAGCTGGTGGGTCCATCTGTCAGCCTCACCATGTATAGTCCTCTTCTGATGGCTGTCGTTCATTGACCATGCTGTGCGGACAGCACCAGGTGGTGGATGATGGTGAGGCAGCAAACGACATGGAGCCTGGGAACATGAGGAGGGTAGTACAAGGGTTGACTGGTTCGGCTGCAGTGTGAGGCTGTCGTCACCGCAGAATAATAGGGGTGTGGGTGAGTAAAGGGATGGCCTAGCCAGCAATGGGAGTAGTAGGGGGCGGTGAGGCCTCCGCGGTAGCATAGCCGGCCACAGGAGGCAAGAGCACGCGGTGGTTTGGATGGCTGGAGCAAGAAAATCAGAGTTGAAGAAGCAGGACGGCTATTGGATGTTAACAATCCAATGGTCACTGCTGATAGAATCATTTGTTGACTAAGTTGACAACGCCCTCCATATGCGTCAACTTACTAGGGCCACAAGTCAGCCTCCAAATTTGGTAGGCCCCAGCTGTCATGGGGAGCACTCGTTATTTTTTGCTTAATAAGGAGGCACTTCCTTCTGTGCCAAGATATAGCTTGTGGGTCCCAACTGTCATTGGGAGGATTCTTTCTTTTTGGCATAATAAGGAGGTACTTGCTTGTGTGCGACCACAGACCATGTGGGTCCCAACTGTCAGCCTCTCCATGTACATCCCTCTTTTGATGTTGTTGTTTGTTAACAACATTGACCACGCTGTGCCGAGAACACCAGCGCGATGGACGACGACGAGACCTTGGAAGGGAATGACCCGGAGGCAGCGAAGCCACAATAGTGGAGGGATGTGGGTGAGTAGAGGGATGGCCTGGCCAGCGGTGGGAGTAGTAGGGGGGTGAGGCATGCACGGCTGCACAGCCGGCCACGGGAGGTGGGAGTAGGCGGTTGGAGCAAGAAGTTCAGAGATTGAAGAAGCACGACAGCCGTTGGATTGCCATCCAACGGTTATGTCTGCTAGAATCGTTTGTTGATGTATATAATAAGTAAAAAAATCTTGCATACGTGTCAACTTAATAGGCCCACAAGTCAGACCATTACCTACTTTTTAATAATTTGCAGCTCATTGCAACTTCTTATGCAACTTATTGCAGTCCGTTTTTTTGTTGGCCAAGGCCAGCGTTAAAAATTTAAACGAAATTTTGCATATTTCTATGTGGTCCAAACTATTTTTAATATTGAAATGTCGAGCTAGATTTAAAGTGCTTTGAAGATATATTTAAATTAGATTAAAGCCCAGTGAAATTGGAATCTGAAAATGTGAAAAAAATTAGAAATTATAAAGTAATTGCCAATTTGTCGTCTATTTTTTATATTTACAGCCCATTTCATATTACTTTCAAGATTTGCAGCTGTCTTGAAAGAGTTGCAGCCCATCAGGGCATAGAAAAATAAGTAGGCCTGGATTGGGTATTCTTCAGAAAAAATAAAATGGGATCATTTTCACAAAGAAAAAACAGCTGAGCTGGTCATGTGGTGAACGTAAAATATAAGCCTGGGCTAGACGGGCCACAGCCCAGTTGAAACCCTCCTCCGTCTCAACAATAACAAAAAAAAATACTGCTCGAGCAGCTACGTCCCAGGTGTCAGGCGATCTTGTGTTGTTCTCTTATCTATTGACTATATACACTAACAATATCGTGGGTCCCATATGTTAGGAAACCACTAGGAGGAAGCTTTTCTTTTTCTATGCACTGACAATGGAGTATATATAACAAAAAATGAGGAACTTCCTTACATACGGCCATGGACATGGTGGGCCCCTACTGTCATCCTCTCCACGTATAGTCCTCTCTCGATTCCTCTTGTTTGTTGAGCATGTTGACAACGCGAGAGGGCGGCGCCACGGCGAGCGCACCATAGCGTGCGGAGGACGACGACGAGGCCTCGTACGTCGGCGTTAACGATTTAGGAGACGGTGGGGCGGCAACATGTGCGATGAGGCGCAGCCAGCCGTGGGAGGCAAAAGCAGGCGACCCCACCGACGCTGGTTTGGTTTTGGCGGCTAGAGGAAGACATGACTGAAGAAACACGATAGACTGTAAAAGCAGTAGGAGTACTTAACAACCTTAAGTGAAACCAGCAGGGGCACTTAACAACCATAGCTGAAAGCAGTATGAGTACTTATACAGGTTCAACCGTACAAAGCACGCCTCGAGCAGTGCTACTTTGCCTACAGTTAACCAAGGGTGAGGCCACCAAGCCCCAGGACAAGGCCCAGGCGCCACCCCGCGCATCCACAACCTTCTAAAAGCGGCTTCATCTCGCAATGTGGTCAATAAATAGGATATTCGCTTTAGAGCCATGGAAACGCATGAGCATAACCTTCTGTCCTATTCACCAAGGTGGAAGGGCCTTCATTATTTGAGACCACCCATGAATAAGTGTCTTTTCACCTCCAAGGGGAATGGAGTAGGTCGACATAAACATCATGTTGTGACCAAGCGCAAGTTTGACCCAACCATGGTCATGCATATGTATAGCAACAATAGAACCGGGCAGTTTATGTTTCAAGAAGATCACAGCTATAAAACTGTGTATAAGCAAGAGTTTATGAACAACATATATAACAGAAAACAGCTCGTACCATAAGTTTCTCGACACAGTTGGACCTGTTCAATGTGTGCAGCAGTGGCACACATATCCCATGTGGCCTTCCACCATTGAAATGCCCCACAAGGACCTCAAGACGATCAATAAAGTGTAGGAACTTGTGGATGTCGTCCTAGTCAATTTCAGTGCCATTAGTAAGAGTCGAGTTCTTATAGAATAACAAACGAGTAGCCTGCTTAACTTTGAAATAACCTACACATGCCACCAATTATATGAAATATTAGTTAGAAGTAGCAACTTCGTGAGAAAAGGGAATCACAAATCGTTGCTACTTCTAAAGTTAAATTGTGATTAGTTAGACAGAATAGGTGGATTAAGAAGTAATCGAGGCAACAAGCAAGAACCGGATACAAAACTAACATGGATGAACTACTGGAATGATGTCGGGGTGGAAGATCACAGTGAAGATGAGACCAGGTTCTGCAATTTCCATCAACATTCCCGCGCCAACTTTCAGTCCGTAACACTTGAGAAAGTTTATCCAAGTTCCGCCATAAAAAATCAGCGATCTTCTTGGTTCATGAACCCAACTCGGAACTTATATCCATGGCAGGGATCATTTGTAGCCTTTTTTGATAAATAAGAGTGTCGAACCCAACGAGGAGCTAAAGGTAGAACAAATCCCTCAAGTTCTATCGATGACCGACACAACTCTACGCACACTTAATGTTTGCTTTACCTAGAAGAATAAAACTAGAAGTACTTTGCGAGAACAAAACTATGAATAAATTGCAAGATAATAAATTTAGTAGTTATTAGAAAGTTTTTTGTCACACAAGAAAGTTATTTGTCCCTAGGCGATCGATAACTAAACCAGTAATCATTATTGCAATTGTATATGAGGGAGAGGCATGAGCTAACATACTTTCCGTACTAGGATCATATGCACTTATGATTGGAACTCTAGCAAGCATCCGCAACTACCAAATATCATTAAGGTAAAACCCAACCATAGCATTATGTATCAAGTCCTCTTTATCCCATATGCAACACACCTACTCAGGTATGTGTTTCAGTCACTCATGCCACCCACCATAAGCAAATCATGAACGTATTGCAACAACCTACAATAGGATCCCTCATGTTTGCGCGACATGGAGGGAACCATAGGACAACACAAAAATAAAATATACAACTCAAACCAATCATGCTCATCAATCAACCCATAAGACAAAACAGATCTACTCAAACATCATAGATAACCACATATCATTGGATAATAATATATAGTGTTGAACACCATGTTTAAGTAGAGAATTGCAGCGGGAATAGAGTGGTTACACCGCTGCATAGAGGGGGAGAAAGTTGGTGTTGATGGTAGCAAGGTTGTTATGTAGATCGTTGTCACGATCCTTGCCTCGGCGGCACTACGACGCCATCGGGAGAGAGGGGGAGAGAGCCCCCCTTCTTCTTCTTCCTTGGTATCCCCCTAGATGGGAGGAGGGTTCCCCCTCTGGTCCATGGCCTCTATGGAGGCAGAGGGGCAGGAGCCCCTCCTAGATTGAATTTATCTCTCTATTCTCTTCGGTTTCGTGTTCCTGTTTTTCAGCCCTCCACCATTTCTTAAATTCCCGGAGATCCGTAACTCCGATTGCGCTGAAATTTTTACATGATTTTTTTCCATAAATTATCTTCCTTGTAGAGAAACAAGTGCCCCAACCGACTTATGGGGTGCCCACTAGGCACCACCGCGCGCCACGGGGTGTGGGCCGCACCCTGGTGGGTAGTTGAGGTTGTGGGCCTCCATTTGCATTGATTCCACGTCCCAAAAATCGCATATATTCCAAAATAAATCTCCGTAAAAAAAATTCACGTTTGTACTTCATTTGATATGGATATTCTGTGAAACAAAAAACATGCAAGAAACAGGAACTGACACTAGGCACTGGATCGATATGTTAGTCCAATAAATCATATAAATTGTTGCCAAAAGTAATTTGTATAATATTGGCATGAAACAATGACAAATTATAGATACGACGGAGACGTATCACACAACCACAAAAAGTTTTCACTCAGGGGATCGTCTTCACCAACCATGAAGCAAGGAATAAATTTCAAAAACTTAGTACAAGGAAGATCAAAGCAACCAAGTGGGCTTGCGAGTCAATACTTACTAAGCTAGGTCTTACTAATGATTTAAATTTGCTTTGTGAGACATATGAATGCATGATGCTTTAGTTTGTTAATACTCTCTCGCATAATGTTGGTTTGATGCTAAATGCATATGAGGAGGAGCGGATCACTTTCCGTCTCTTAGACCAAGACGTCAACATCACTCTCAATGAGTGGTGTAATAACTTTCGCTTCACCAACAATGATGATGATCTTCATTATGTTTATGATTTTACTGACCCGCACCCGAGGCAATGCTTCTACTAGATAAGTGCATGTGGCTCAAGGCACAAAGCCAGTTGCATTGAAAGTCCTGCTATGCATTATTTCTATTATGTTATCACTAACTCGTTGCAGGCACGAGGAGAATATTCTAAGGTGAATGGTGAGAACATGCTAGTTCTCGGGAAAGCAACAAACCTTGATGGCGGTTATTCACCCAACTTATGGGCAATACTTTTGCTACACCTCGTGCATCAAGCAAATCATGCACACGGAGATATCGTGGGTGGAGGAGTGATCACCATGTTGGACAACTCCCTTGTTCTCAACTACAATCACCTTCGCCCCATTGTCGATAACAACCTTGCTAATATTCGTGTTCTTACTAGCGCTGGAATGGTAGTAGTTAGACATGGTCGCCATTGCATCAAAATTCTAGGAGGGGCATACTTGTTGCCTACTCCTATGCCTAACCGTTTCTCCATAGAACATGGATAATTGCATTATATTCCACACGAAGGAGATGTAGATTTTGACCAAGAAGGCCGGAACCTGGAAAAGTAGATGAAGAAGAACTTGCCACCAACGAAGAAGAGGAGCAGCCCCAAGAGCAGTCAAAACAAGAATCCTACACCACCTACATGGATATCTACCGTCTCCATGGCTCTATCAATGACATGAGCAACCACGCCGAGTCCCATCGAGATAGGTCTGTGTAACACCCCAAGAATCATTCTACAGTGATCTCCCCTTTAATGGAGCCATGTCATCATAATTATTTTGTTAATCCTCACTTTGTTCCAAACCAAATTCAAATATTCGAATGACAAGTCAAATTATAATTTTATAAAACATAAAAACAAAATTGTTCGTTGGGTTGCAAAAATTACTAACTAATTTCCATGTTGAAACCAACTTCATTTGCCTCACAAATAAATTCCCAGGAAATTAATAAATTATCCAACAACAAATAAAACGGCCTTTTCAAAATAAACAATCACATGAACATTTCCAAATAAAATGAAACTTTGTGTGTAGCCCCCAAAATATTGCATTTGAATTATATATGGAGTATCATGTAGAGCTAAAACTATTTAGTGCCTAAAAATAGAAAATTGAGTAAATAAACAGTAAAGAAAAATAGAAAAGACCTAAATTGTGCCATTGGGCCCTAGTGGCCATAGTACACGACCCACCCCACCGTCAGCATTTTCCCCTACCTCCAGCTACACGCACAGGGTGTGTGGCAACCATCCGCCGGCCATGGCCGCGCGTGGCGACCATCCGGCACACCCTAGTGCCCTACAAAACATCATTGACTCCCTCTGTCGAACCCTAGCACAATCCCCCCTCTTCCAAGCCTCTCCCTCACTCTGGATCAAGTTAGTAACCCACGTACATGAGCACGCCACCACGAATTACCGTGGCTGGCGACCCCCATTCACCGTCTGCTAGTGTCTAGGAGGACCGCCGTCCTCGTCTACATCGGCTTCGTGACCCGTTCGAGCGGGTGAGCCGCCCCATCGTCGACGCCGTCTTTGTCTTCATCATCGGGCGCCAAAGGGACTCACTGTTGATTCGTTGTCACTGTAGAATATGTGAATTGCATGATGTAGTAGACCACCATGGCACGGTCAACAGGGCAAGAGAGTTCCTGAAGCAGCTGGCGAAGCCACGAACACTCGCGATGGCATTGGCCACCGCATGATACTGAGCCTCAGCACTGGAACGAGAGACCGTAGGCTGCCGCTTGGATGACCACGAGATGAGTGAGGGTCCAAGATAGACACAATAGCCCGAAGTGGAGCGATGAGTGTCAGGGCAGCCCGCCCAGTCTGCATCGGAGTAGGCGTTGCAGGCGGTGTCGGCGGAGGCGTGAAGCGTGACGCCAAGATCCATAGTGCCATAGATATAGCGGAGAATCTGCTTGACGGTGGCCCAGTGAACGTCATGTGGAGCATGCATATGAAGACACACCTGCTGCACGGCATACTGGATCTTCGGTCAAGTCAGAGTGAGGTACTGGAGAGCACCAATGATAGACCGATAGAAAGCAGCATCCGAAGAAGGAGAACCATCCGTGGTAGGAAGCTTGGCCTTCGTATCAACATGCGTAGCGGCAGGCTTGCAGTTAAGCATGCCGGTGCGCTCGAGGAGCTCGTGAGCGTACTTCCGTTGATGAAGGAAGAAGCCATCCAGACGGCGCACCACCTCGACACCGAGGAAGTAGTGCAAAGGACTCAAGTCCTTGATGACGAACTTAGCGCGAAGACGAGTCATGAGCTGACTGAGGAGACCAGCCGTACATGCCGTCAGGATGATGTCATCGACATAGAGCAACAAGTAGGCCATGTTAGAGCCCTGATGGTAGACGAAGAGCGAGGCGTCCGAGCGGGTAGAGCGGAACCCAAGCTCGTGGAGAAACGCCACGATACGCTGGTACCAAGCGCGCGGAGCCTGCTTGAGTCCATACAAGGACCGCGAAAGCAGGCACACGTGGTTGGGAAGCATCGGGTCAACAAACCCGGTGGGCTGCTGGCAGAAGACCTGCTCCTCAAGGTGACCATGGAGGAAGGCGTTGGAGACGTCCATCTGGTGCACCGGCCAAGCACGGGAGACCGCAAGGTGGAGAACCGTGCGTATTGTGCCGGGCTTGACGACCGGAGCAAAGGTGTTGGTGAAGTCGATGCCAGCACGTTGTCGGAAGCCACGAACGACCCAGCGCGCTTTGTAGCAATCAAGGGTACAATCAGGACAGAGCTTGTGTTTAAAGACCCATTTCCCGGTAATCACGTTAGCATGTCGGGGACGGGGAACAAGCTGCCACGTCTGGTTGCGCAACAGGGCGTCAAACTCCTCTTGCATCGCAGCCATCCAGTGCGGGTCACAAAGAGCGGCTCGAACGAAGGACGGCAATGGCGACGGCTCAGAGGTGGATGTCGCATGGACGTAGTCAGCCGAGGCGTAGAGTGAGCTCGGGCGAAAAACGCCCGTACGGGCGCGGGTGAACGGACCGGCCACGGGCGCCGGGGGCGCTGCGGGGGCCACGGGCGCCAATGTTGGGGGCGGCACAGGGGCCGCGGGCGCCAGAGGAGCTGCGGGGGCCGCGGATGCCAACGTTGGGGGCGCCAGTGGTGCTAGCGCTGCGGCTGTAGGAGGCGCCGCATGCGGGGGGCGCGCCTCAAAGCCGGGGACGGGCCAAGAGAGGCGTGCGAGCGCCCTGGAGAGGTGTCGAGGAGCCTGCGTCACCAGTGGCATGAGGAATAGCTAGGGGTACCTGGTGAAATGGAAACACATGCTCATCAAAGTTAACGTGCCAGGAAGTGAACACACGGTGGGAGACAGGATCGTAGCACTGATATCCCTTGGAGTTGGAGGGGTAGCAGATGAAGATGCAAGCGACAGATCGAGGTGCAAGCTTGTGAGAAGCAGTGTCGGCAGTGCTGGGATAGCAAAGGCACCCAAAAATACGCAAGTCGTCATAAGACGGGGGCGTACCAAAGAGAAGATGGTGAGGTGCATAGTTCCACCATGGGCGGCAGGGTCTAATGTTAAGAAGAAGTGATGCAGTTGCGAGTGCGTCCGGCCAGAAACGAGGTGTCACGTTGGTATGAAACAGGAGCGTGCGAACGCAGTCATTCAGAGTGCGAAGGACGCATTCGATTCGACCGTTCTGCTGTGAAGTGTACGGGCATGTGAGGCGGAAAACTGTGCCGTGATGTGACAAAAAGGTGCGGAAAGCGAGGTTGTCGAACTCTTTTCCATTGTTCGTCTGAAGCGCAAGGATGGGACGCCCAAACTGTTGCGGACATAGGAGTAAAAGACCGTCAAGGTAGAGAGTGCATCCGACTTTCTGTGCAAAGGAAAAGTCCACACATAATAAGAATAATCATCAAGAATGATCAGATAATATAAATAGGTGAGTTACTGGGAACCGGAGAAGTCCACACATCGCTATGAATCAACTGAAAAGGAAAAGAAGCAATGTTGGTGGAATTAGTAAATGGCAGGCGAACATGTTTGCCGACTCAACAGGCATGACAAGTGTGATCCTCGATCTTATTGCAACTAAAACTGAAACTCCTAAGAATATGACGAAGTGTGACGGGGTTGGGATGACCCAAGCGAGCGTGCCAGAGATCGACGCCAGCGGAGAGAGTAACCGGTGCGTTGGTGGTGGATGAAGGCGAGTGCATCGGATAGAGCTCGTCAGAGCTGTCACATCGGTGAAGTACCATCCTGGTTCGAGCGTCTTTGACACAAAAACCAAGCTCGTCAAATTCAACGGTAACAGGATTTTCACGAGTGAAACAACGAACGAAAATGAGATTCTTAATAAGATGAGGTGACACAAGTATGTTAGATAAAGATAATGAGTAGAAGTAGAAGGAAAAGAAGTGTTCCCAACATGTATGATAGGAAGTGTGGAACTGTCACCGACAATGATGCGGCGGTCGGTGGAGACAGGTGTGAAGGAGGCAAGGTTATCAGGATGAGCAAACATGTGAGCCGTGGCACCAGTGTCCATGTACCAATTACCACCTCCAGTGTAGTTGTTCGGCGTAGGAGCGGCAGGTAGCCCGATGAGGAGCACCGGGTTCCAGGGTGCCGGCGGCAGGGCCGGCGAGGGGGATAGGGACACCATGGGGAGGCCGTAGCCGCCGCTCAACGGCGGCGGTGGGTACGCTCCATACAGCCCCGGCTGCAACTGTGGTGCCGGGTAGGCCGGATGGCCTGCCGGAAAAACCTACGGATCCGCTAACAGATGCTGCAGGTGCTGAGCGCCGTCTGGCTGCTGCCCAGTGAGCGAGTGCTGATCCCTGACGACCCCTACCAGTACCCGGAAGACTCGTACGTGGGCGAAGCCCCGTACGCAGGCGGAGACCCGTACGTGGATGTGGGTGGAGTCCCTTATGCCCCGTACATAGGATTCTTGTACGTGGGAACAGGTGCGTCGTAGATGGCGACCGCCACGTATGGCGGCGGGGCCGCGCTGTAGGGCGCCGGCGGCGGACGGGCCTGGTGAGGCCATTGCTGGTCCGACGGCGGCAATCGACGCGGTTGAGCGGCAGCGGCAGAAGGTTTCGGTGACGCGGGTGGCAGCAGCTGGCGACGGCTGGAGGTCCCTCCGACTCGTCGAGTACTTTCCGATGAGGCCGGTGTCTCTGACCGAAGCTGACTTCCGGATGCGCTGGCCGGTGCTTTTGGCTAAGACACACACGAAGCTAGCTAGACCAAGCAGGCAGGCAGAGAGGTGGATGGATTCGTTGACGTACGGGTAGCTAGCAAAGTAGCTTTAAGCTGTCTATATATATCAACTAGCCAAGACGGCTACGTACGAACACGGGCGGGGCTGGGGCAGGAGCGACGCGTGACTTGGAGGCGAGTAGCGACGCGGGTGAAGGCAGCAGTTGGCGGCGGCTGGTGGGACGCGCGGCTGGAGCGATCTGCGAGCGCGCACGCGATGGGCCGGCGCGAGGGACGCGCGGGCAGCTGCGGGGCGGCGATCGGCGCGGGAGGAGGTGCGCGGGCGGCGGCGAGGAGGCGGCCGGCGCGGGAGGAGGTGCGCAATCGGCGGTGGGGCGGCGGCGGCACGGAGGAGGCACGGCGGCGGTGGAAGACTAGGGTTTTGACCCGGAAACTGATACCATGTAGAATACGTGAATTGCACGATATATTGCTTTTCGTGCATAGGCTCGTATATATGATGTATAAAGATGGGCCATAGGCCTCAACTATATAAAGAACTAGGAGACGGGCCACATACACAATATGCACTTAACACATATACTCAACAGTCACCGCTCCTCCCCGAGCCTATGGACTAGCTTGTCGCCATCACTGTGAGCTCCTCCTTCATTCCTCCCTGCTTGCCGCCTCGGTCCATCACTATAGCCGTCTCCCCCACCTTCCTGTGGTCGCGCCCCTGCGAGCGCTCTCTCGCGTGCTGGTCGCGCCTTGGACGTGCCCCTGCTCGGGCGCCTTCATGCGCACGGCCACTCTGGGCCGCAGGCCGCACCCTGGTCGCACGCCTCCTGTCCAGCCCACGCCCGTCCGCCTCCCTGCTGTTGTTGCTACTGATGTCGCATGCTATTGTTGCTGCACTGCTGCTACTTACGGATGTCGCCTTGCTCTGCTACTCACTGCTCCTGCTCCCGCCTGCTGCGCCGGTGTCCGCACGCCGCTCGCCGTCGGCCGCCGCTCCCTGTGCTAGCCACCGGTTGTTGCTCCCAGCCCCCTGCCTCCTAGCGCCGGCTGGCTCTGGCCGCCGTGCTTGTGTGCGTGCATGAGCACAGCGCTGGCTGTGTCTCTCGCACGAACGGCCAGCCCTTGTAGTAGTAGTAGGTTTCGTTTAGTAGTATTAATTTAATGCAAATTGAGTCTGTTAGCAAATGACAAATGAGTCCCATCTAATTAGATTAGACTAGTAAAAGTGTCCGTGCGTTGCAACAGGTGAACAACAAAACCTCACAAAAATTATAATGTCCAACATAAAAAAATCAAGTTCATCAAATTCCACCAATCTAATGTAAATCCTACAAATCAAATCAATATTTATTTTTGGCAATGTTGGTATGTCCACAAATTAAATGGGTAATGATATGATAGCTCACCATTGTCAAGAATCTAGACTATATCGTTGTGAAGGACTGAGGTGATTCAATGCGTGATCTTGATGACAATCGACCCTAAGAAATGATGTTTTAGTGTGTTCTGGATCAGGTTATCAGTTCCAATGTCCACCGAAGCAGTGGCTTTGTCCCGGACTCCTAGAGGGGCAAGGTCTACACGGACGAAAAATTACTACTTAGAACGATTCTATTGTTGATCTGGCAAAAGCACTGAATCAAGCAATCATTTGCCTGTGGGTCTATATTTCTGTCAACTGCCTCTCCCACCGGTCCTTCCCTGCCTTCGCCCACTCCGGGCATGGCAGCCACCTTCCAAATGCCCGGCACCACCCCTATGTCCATTAGATCTGAGGAGCGGTTGTGCCTCTCGGTCGGCAGCATGGACGGCGAGGCCTCGCCTGGCTCCTCTGCGCGGCCATCCCGCCTCTCCTTCGCTGATGTTGTCAGGTCCCCGCCTGCTGCGCTGGACGTGCCGGCCACTGCGACGCTACACCGTCCGCGTCTGCAGTCAATGGTGGTAGCCAGCAACCAGCTCCGCCCAGCAGTCCGTCCACGAAGTCGATCCCCTCCGCCTGCCGCCGCTCCTGCTGTTTCCTCGAAGTGGCAGCTTGTCACTTCGAGAAACGGAAGGCACGCTCCTCCCCTTCCCTCCCAAGCCGACGCATTCATGGCGCACCTACGCTCCGCTGCCAACATTAAGGGCGCCTCTGGCTACAAAGCCGAGCTCACCGACCGCTGCTTTCGTTGCCTTCACAAGTTCCACCGGGTTGCATTCTGTCGCAACCGTTCGCGCTGCATCCATTGTCTCGACGACAGTGATGGCCACTCCGCGCGTTGCTGCCCTCGGAGGCGCTTCCCTCGCGTCCCTCTTGAAACCCTTGACGCGGCTGCTCCACCCCCTGCTCGTCGCCGCCAGCCACCGGCTCCGCCTTGTGCTCTATCACAGCCGGTCCACTCACGCCTCTTTTTCCCCCCTGGCCACCCCGTCACCAACCATGCTCCGGTGCACTCGCGGCTTGCGTTCCCCCAAGACGACTCCCCCACCGCCACCAACTCGCCCTCCCTGCAAGCTTCAGAGGCTATGGCTTCCCTTGGCGCTGCTGGCGCGCTCCCCGCGGGGGACCTGCGCCGGCCCAGGATGTCACGCTGCCTGGTCGACTTCGATCAGGACATGGCCTTGGAGGAAGCCCACCCCAAGGAATCAGCGTTGGTGCTCATCGTAGCTGGCACTCGCCCGGACCTCGTGCCTGGCAACATCAAAGAGGCCATCACCGCCGAGTTCCCAGACATGCCGGATCTCGCGCTACAGGTCTTCCTTATGCATCCGGAGGCGTTCTTCGTCCGCTTTGCAGACAGCCGTTGGTTCACTTCTCTGGCGGAGCGCGACTTCGTGCATTTTCAAGGCACCCCCATCCTCGTCAAGCGCTGGAGCAGGTTCGTCACCATCGCCGCCGCTGATCTTGAGGATCCGCCGTCTGGGGTAGCGGGCGCTGTTGCTTGCCCTTACGGCGTTTCCTCGGCCGTGCTGACGGAGCCAACGGGAAGCGACGTGTTGGGTGTACATGACGTTGTCGGGAATGCCATGGGGCACGGCGTTACGGCTAGCGCCGCACTGGAGATCTCATCTGCGGGCGCATGCGCTCCTGCCTTGCGTGATGTTCTGGTTCAGCACTCTGCACCCGCTGCTGTGGTGCATGCATCAGAAGTTCTGGTCCCTGCTGCTGCCCCCGGAGGCGAGGTTACCACTGCCATGTTCGATAGCCTAGCCCTGGCTCTCGACACTTCGGAGGCTCCGCTGTTGGCTTCCTCTTCGGGCATCGCTATGTTCAAGACGTCGCTGCCGGGGACCCCTGGGATGCATATGACCGAAGCACAGGTCAACTCTGACCATGAGGCTCACGTGACCCCTGCAGGTGCTGTGGAGATGCGATCGCCATGCAACGCGGGCTCTGCCGCACTGCTCCCTTCGGTGCCGGCCCAGCTTGCTATCGCGCCAGATGGGCCAAATCTGCTCCAACCCCACACGCACGAGCCTACCACCCCGTCGGCCTTCATGCAGCTAGCCACGATGCAGATCTCTCCGGGCCTGTCGCCTGCTCCCTCTCACCCAGCCCAACGGGTTCCTAGGGCGAAAAAGACCCCGGTGGCTACTTCGAGAAGAAGCCGTAGACTCCAGGGGCGCAGCGCCTCTGTCTCCGGCGGCGGAAACCGCACCATGCGCTTAGCCAGAAAGCTAGTGATGTCCAAGAGAGGGCTGGCCATAGCAGAAAAAGGAGACGAATCAGAGGAGGAGCAGCTCGAGAAATACCGCCGGATCTTTGACCTGCCACTCTCTCTGGAGCAGATTTCTGCTCTGTCCGCGCTTGCCAAGGCAGGCAAGATGCAGGGGAGGAAGGCCGTAAGCATGGCCTAGTCGTTGCCTCCCTCGGTGCGTGTCGACATAGTTTCCCCCATGGATTGCAACTTCCTTGTCTGGAACGTGCGTAGGCTGAATAACCCCGCACGTCGTGCTGTTGTTCACTCTGTTGTTTCCAACAACAATGTATCTGTCCTCTGCTTGCAAGAGTCAAAGCTAGATTTCGTTGATTTGGGTGTTGTCCAGCAGTGTTGTGGGAGCCGGTTCTCTGATTTTTTCTTCGCACCTACAGTTGGTACTAGGGGAGGGTTGATTCTGGCTTGGGACAGTGTGATGGTCAAGTTCTGTAATCCGATCATTACTACTAGTTTCATTGCTGCTGAAGGCACTTTTATTCAGTCAGGTTCAAAGTTCAATCTGATCAATGTCTATGGCCCACAAGATGATCAAGCCAAGTTAGTGCTGCTTGATGAGCTCAAACTAACTATGTCAAGTGGTTTACCTGCCGGTGCTCCTTGCATTTTAGCAGGGGATTTCAACTTGATTGCTAGAGCCACAGACAAGAATAACCTGAACATCAACAGAAGGTTGTTGGCTGCTTTTAGAAATTTTATCAATGAGTTGCAGCTTCGAGATATGTACCTACATGGCCGGCGCTATACTTGGAGCAACGAGCAGGCAAATGCCACCATGGTCAAGCTGGATAGAGTTCTCTTTAATGAGGAATGGGATGCTCTGTTTCCTAGTTGTCTGCTACAAGCACTTTCTACCGAGATGTCCGACCACTGTCCCTTGCTCCTTTCATGTGATGTTGATTTCAAGCCATTTCGAAGATTCAGATTTGAGAACCACTGGGTCCGCTTGGAGGGGTTCCATCAGACTATTCTTGAGTCTTGGCAGAAGATTCCAAATTGTAATGATGTGTGCTCCAGGTTGCACATGAAGCTTATTTCCACAGGCCGAGCTCTTCGTAAATGGAATTCTTGTATGACTGGCGATCTGCATTTAAGAGCAGCGGTCTCTAGCAAGCTGATTTTTATGCTGGACCAAGCCATGGACAAGCGCATGCTCTAGGACGATGAGAGGCAATTCAGGGCGATGCTCAAGATTAATTGTCTCGGAATCACTGCGCTGCAACGCTCTATGTGGAGGCAACGGTCCAGGATCACCCGAATTCGAGAGGGGGATGCAACTTCGAGATTCTTTCAGGCCAAGGCGACTACTAGAAGAAGAAAGAGCTTTATCCACCGCCTCACTGTTGATGGGGTGCCAGTTACCAGCCAAGTTGGCAAAGAGCAGGCCATGTTCGTTTTCTTCTCGAAACTTCTTGGGCACAAACGTGTCAGGACAAGCACGCCGAACCTGCAGAATATTGGAATAACCGCAGCTGAGCTCTCGGAGCTAGAGAGGCCTATCTTAGAAGATGAGGTCAAGTCTGTGTTGCTCGACCTTGACCCGAGCAAGTCTCCGGGCCCTGACGGCTTCTCTGCACTTTTCTTCCAAAGCTGTTGGGACATGATCAAGTTGGACATCATGGCGGCTATCAGAGAGATCGAGTGCCTAAACGCCAGAAAGCTTCATCTGCTCAATTCAGCCACCATTGTGCTCCTCCCGAAGAGCCCTGAAGCATCAACCCCTAGAGATTTTAGGCCGATCAGCTTGGTCAACTTCATCAGCAAACTTTTCATGAAGATCCTTGCCTCGAGATTAAGATGTAGGATGAACGACCTTGTTCAACCTTGCCAGAGTGCCTTCATCAAGGGTCGCACAATTCATGATAATTTTAAGTATGTTCAGTGCCTTGCCAAGATGTTCAAACAATCAAAGACGCCGGACGTGATGTTGAAGCTGGACATTGAAAAGGCTTTCGATTCGGTCTCTTGGGAGTTCCTGCTGCGGGCTCTCGAGGCCAAGGGCTTTGGCACCAAGTTCCGTGACTGGATCTCTATCATGTTGTCTACTGCCACTTCCAGAGTGCTTGTCAATGGGGTTCTCACGGACTCAATTCACCATCAGCAGGGTCTCCGGCAGGGAGACCCTATATCGCCGCTGCTTTTCGTCATTGTGATGGACTGCCTTGCTTCCCTCATTAATGCCGCCGTCGAGGCCGGGGTGCTCAAACCTATAGGGCGATCTCGCATGCCTTTCCGAACCTCACTCTATGCAGATGATGTTGTGATCTTCATCAATCCGGAGCCTTCTGAAATTGCATCCATCAAGCAACTGTTGCAACTCTTTGGCAATGCGACCGGGTTACACACCAACTTCCACAAGAGCTCTTTCACCCCAATTCACTGTGAGGGCTTCGATCTGGCTCTGATTGTGGGTACCTCAATGGGTGCATGCAAAAACTTCCCCTGCAAGTACCTCGGAATGCCACTTTCTGACTCTAGGCTGAAGATGGTTGATTATGAGGAATATATTGACAAGATACTGGCTAAAGTTCGTTGCTGGAAGCTTGGACTCATGGGTCTGGATGGGCGCCTTATACTTGTCAAGCAAATCTTGTCTGCGATGGTGGTTTTCCAAATGATTGCCCTGTCACAACCGATTTGGCTACATAAAATTGTTGACAAACTCCGAAGAGGCTTTCTTTGGGAGAGCAAGGAAGCTGCCTTGGGGGCAAATGCTTGGTAAGCTGGAAGCTTGTGTGCCGGCCGAAGATTTATGGGGGACTTGGGATCCCCAACCTGCAAGCTCAAGGCCTAGCTCTACGCCTTCGCTGGCTTTGGCAATCCTGGAACGAGCCGGACAAGCCATGGGCATTCCTACCCATGACAATCGACAAGAAGCTTAGCAACCTCTTCAACGCATCTGTCAAGTTCAACCTCGGAAATGGAGAAAGGATTAAGTTCTGGTTAGATCCTTGGCTCAATGGGGTTGCTCTGAGTTGCGCGGCGCCTGACCTATTTGCTTGCTGCACTCGCAAGAACCTCACTGTGGCTCAAGCCCTTCATGATGGCCGTTGGATTAGACACCTGCGTCACCCTCTTGCACCAACATCCATTGTCCAATTCACAAGGCTCCGGGAGATGGTTGCCGATGTGCGCCTACTGCAGGGAACTCCGGATTCGGTGATCTGGAGATGGACGCCGAGCGGTGCTTACTCTTCCGCCACTGCATATGCCGTGCAATTCGAGGGGTGCATTCGCCTCGCCGACCAGCGGCACATTTGGGCAGCAGATGCTCCACTAAAATGTAGAATTTTTGCTTGGCTAGCGATTCTGGGCAAATGCCTTACAGCGGGCAACCTACGTAAGAGAGGATGGCCACACGACCCGATCTGTTGTCTCTGCAGGGCAGCGGACGAGTGTGCCGATCACCTCCTGGCACGCTGCTCCTTCACCCAAGCACTATGGAGTTTGATGTTGAACCACTGCAACCTTCCCACAACACTTGCACCGACAGGGGCAACCTCCAGCCTCGCTGAATGGTGGGAGTCCAACGTGGTGAGCATTAATCTGCCCAACTCAAGGGGCTGGGGTGGTCTTGCGGTGGACATCTGGTGGTTCACTTGGCGCGAGAGGAACGCTCGGATTTTCCAAAACAAGGTGTCCACTGTTAGCAGAGTGTTCAACTCGATGATAGATGAGTTTATGCTATGGAACCAGGCTGGGCGTCACAGGATTCAGCAGATTCTAGACAGACCACGTGAGCCGGACTGACTTGGGCACTTATGTATAGTTGTTATGATGTCTGATGTTACTTTGTTCCTATTCTCGGCCTGGCACTTGTGCAGGCCACAATACCTGTAACACCTTTCTTCCTATAATTGAAAAGAAAAGCTGCTCCGTCAGCTTTCGTCAAAAAAAAAAATTCTGTCAATTTGCTGACGAGGTCAAAAAAAGTGCAGCTTCTATAGAACATGCGAACAAAAGTATGACCAAAAGTGGGAAGGAGGGAACATGGATAATGGTACTGTTCTTCATAAAATAAAGAACTCTGGTTCAGGAAGATTATTTACAAAGTATAGTTTTGCTTGCTCGGAGCTTGCTGCAATTGGAAGAAATTCCCAGACAGCTTGTTCTCTGCGGAACTTTGCAAGGCATTGACGCTATCCGTTCAACAAATTACCTCCCACCCAACAAATTAGTGCACTCCTATGATCCTACCATGAATTTTAAATCCGTAGAGAGCCGTATGATTGTTTAGTACTCTAAAAGAATTAAATGCGCCATGGTATATGATACAGTTTTTGGCATACACAATGCAACTATGATCTATTATATCCATTGAAGTAGTGACAAAGTCGTTACTACAACCTTTTCAAAAAAAAGGGCAATGAATTCTTGGCTCAAGTGTAGGATCAGGAAAATGAGACTGACATCCACTGATGGAACAGTAGGCAAGATGAATATGTGTTGCTTTTGTTGGAACCAAATCCTTAGCCATGACATGCATCATCAGTTTACTTACACTGTGAGGAAAAATATTCACAGCTTTTGGCATAAAAACCTACATATATGATAGGAATGATAAACTGATAAACCCTGAATAAAACATGCAGTCGATCCACCATACAACTTCAAATCTGTAGGAGTTCCAGTTCATGAATTCATTTCTACTAGAAAAACATGTTTTGCATCTTATATTTGCTGATCAAATAGACATGATAAATCCGAAAGAAATCATCGGATCCCGAAATTCAAATCGGTGGGAAGGACTTGCTCTGCCTCCCTATAGAATGCAAGACTGCATTGTTCAGATAAAATGGCACAGCCAGCCACTTGATGCACCATCTGTAGGAAATCTTAGCACCAAAAATTCGATTCCTGGACCATCTAAATGAGCGTTATGTGTATGCAAATTCAGCTAGCAGCAGTGATACCAAAATTTAGCTACCACAAAGTTCAAGTAGCACCAGCAATGGCAAAATTCAGCTAGTAGTGCAGCACCGCAACATCGTATCTCTCTCATTCTCCTTTTCTCAACCCGACCGAGGCTGTGGCAACAGAGAGAAAAAATTGCAGGCACCTATCCCAATAAGTATGACTCAAAACCAGCACATGTCCACATCCTATTTTTTAACAGGACACGCTTCAGGCACACTTTCCTCATCTACATGTATAAAACTACCATCAATGCTGCCAAACAACACATAAGCTCCTTTTTTTGGAACATCACACATGTCTTGTTCAGAGGAAATGGGCAATAGGACCACCAAGTAAATCAATCTCTAAAAAGGAATAAAGTTTCCAGACTGTTTACTGAATCGTGTTACAAAAATGTACGTCAGATCCCTTCTCTATAGTTTCATATTGGAGAACAATGATGTGCTACAATCATCAAAATGGCCAGGTTAATTTACAAAAAACTAAAAAAAATTGTTATGATGAAACCTTCTTCTAACTGTATCCCAAAGGTTGAGATCAAAGAAAATGTATGATCCTCGTTCATACAGTAAACTTTTGACAAGAGGTGCGACATTTGGAGTTTGTGTCAGCCAGACACGATACTCTCCGTGGTACAACCTTTGCTATATCTGGAAAAAGTAGAACAAAAAAATCTTAGTACCAATTTTACTTTGGTTTTCCTGATACAACTGATGAATCCCAGGACACCAGCAGAAATATTGTCCTGTTTTACTCTCTGAATACTATGTGGAAAAACGAAAAACGATCAATGTAGTGAGTTTGATCTGTACAGGAATAAAAAGTGAAGCAATTACCATATTACTATGGAGTTAGGGGACATGCAACCAGAGTACCATAAGATCGGCTGGTGGTATTTTCACAATCCTGAGCTCAACGGACATGACAACTACTAATTTCTAAAAGAAATGGCTAAAAACCGAGGACATGTACTTCATGATGAGCAGTTCAATTAATGGTAGTCAATTGTGTAAGAGGGAAAGGTTTGCGGTAAGCGTATGCATCGTTGCAGGGACGCATGCGTGTTTATATAGCACAAAGATTACATGTGGCGGCAGGTTGTTGGAGTCTTGACCCATCCTCCAAGCTATACAAGAGATAGGATCAATATCTTCCTAACAACCTGCCTAGATTACAAGGTTGCACACGCACACAACATCGTGACCTATATGTCACGTCTAATATACAAGCCTATCATTTAACATCCTCCCTCAATCTCAACATGTGAAGGTTTAGATTGTTCTTGAAGGCTTGAAGTTGTCGAGCTTGCAAGGGTTTTGTAAAACCATCAGCAACTTAATCACCTGTTGGAATGAACCGTACTTCCAACAGTTTATGTGCAACTCTTTCTCGAACAAAATGATAATCAATTTCTATATGCTTGGTCCTTGCATGAAATACAGGATTTGCAGAAAGATAAGTTGCTCCAAGATTATCACACCACAACTGAGAGACATGTGACCTCCCAATGCCCAATTCATTAAGCAAAGTTTCTATCCACATCACCTCAGCAGTTGCATTTGCCAAAGATTTATACTCTGCTTCTGTGCTTGATCGGGACACAGTTGCTTGTTTCTTTGCATTCCAGGATATGAGATTTGAACCAAGGAAGATAGCAAAACCACCAGTGGACCTCCTATCATCAGGACATCCAGCCCAATCAGCATCTGAAAAGGCACTCACTGCTGTTGAAGAAGACTTACATAATCTCAGCCCTGTTTCAACACTTCCTTGAAGATACCTCAAAATCCTTTTTACAGCTGTCCAATGTACTGTGGTAGGAGCATGTACAAACTGACAAACCTTGTTAACAGAGAAGGAAATATCTGGCCTTGTTAAGGTTAAATATTGAAGTGCACCAACTATACTTCTATACTTTGTTCCTTCCTCTGGACTCAACAACACTCCTTGATGCAATGACAGTTTTTCAGTTGTAGACATGGGTGTGTTGGAGGGTTTGCAGTCTTTCATACCTACACGCTTGATTATATCTCTAGCATATTTTTCTTGAGTTAGTACTATACCATCATGCACCTTTTTAACTTCAATTCCTAGGAAATAATGAAGTTCTCCTAGATCCTTGAGAGCAAACTCATTTTTCAACTGTTTTAACAATGCTGAGGTGGCTTCTGAAGATGAACTAGCAACAATTATGTCATCAACATAAATTAACATGTATATTATCACCTTGCCTTTTTTAAAGAAGAACAGAGAAGTATCTCCCTTGGAAGCTCGAAACCCAAGTTGTTGTAGTTTAGTGCTTAGCCTCGAATACCAAGCTCTAGGGGCTTGTTTGAGACCATATAAAGCCTTGTCCAGCTTGCACACATGATTAGGTTTAGAACCATCTTCAAACCCAGGTGGTTGTCTCATATAGACTTCCTCTTCGAGAACGCCATGTAAGAACGCATTCTGCACATCCAATTGGCGAAGATTCCATCCCCTGGAGATAGCAACAGACAAAACAAGTCTGATAGTAGCAGCTTTAACAACTGGACTAAAGGTGTCCTCATAATCAATACCGTATCGTTGTTTAAAGCCTTTAGCTACTAGCCTAGCCTTGTATCTATCTATTGTGCCATCAGGTCTTTTCTTGATTTTATATACCCATTTACAATCTATAACATTCCTCCCTTGCTTGCAAGGAACTAAGTGCCACGTTTGGTTTTTCATGAGTGCATCATACTCAACATTCATAGCATTTTTCCAACTTGCATTGTTTAATGCTTCAGTCAAACTCTGTGGTTCTCCAGTGGAAGCAAAATTTGCAAACTTGAAATTTCTTTCATACCTGACCGTTCCATCCTTATATGTTGAAGGCTTTAAAATACCTTTTTGTGATCTTGTTGTTATACGCTGTGGCGCAGAGTTGACAGGCGCAGAAGATCCCGATCCGCTACCTCGTACTGGATCAGACCGAGCCAGCGCAGACGAATCCTCCTCGGCTGCTGCGCGCCTGGGCTGGCTCCGATCCCGCGCCTGTGGGCCTGGAGAAAGCGACCCACCGCCAGCCGACAGCATGCGGTCCACCGACCGGACGCCATCATTGCCTCGGGCGACAGAGTCCCTGCCCCCACTCGATCCGCGACAACTGTCACGTGAGGGAGAGGAATCCACTGCGCCGCCCGACCGGGGACAGGGCCCAGACGGCGTGTCGCTCGCTGAGTGGGCTGCCGCGGAATCTGGAGGGGCCGGCGTCTGTGGCGCCACCAGATCCTCCTCGGGATCGTTTTCCGCGCCAAATCCATCGGGATCAGCGTCAGCAGGCGGATCCTCCTCGTGTCCTGCGCCTGGCTGTATATGAACCTGTTGCTGTTGCATAAAATCACGGTTTGGGGCTGCGTTTTTTTTACCACCGCTGCCACCATTGTTAGTAAGGCTATCACACAAATGATCATCAATACTATTTTCACTCCCCTGATCAGTTGGATTCAAGAGTTCTGGTGGCAATAAGAGAATTTCAGAACGTAATCTGGCTCCGGCATTGGGATGTAGAGTGGAGAAGGGAAATATATTTTCGTCAAAGACTACATCCCTGGAAATATACACACGTCCTGTAGAGATATCAAGACATTTGAAACCCTTATGAAGATTGCTATATCCGAGAAAAGCACATTGCTTGGATCTGAATTGAAGCTTGTGCTTATTATATGGCCAAGATTAGGCCATCAAGCGCAACCAAAGATTCTAAGAGCTGAACAATTGGGTTTTTCATGATACAATCTTTCAAGAGGAGTTTCAAAGTTGATAACCTTACTAGGTAGACGATTGATCAAGTATGTAGCAGCAATGAAAGCTTCATCCCAAAACTTTAGGGGCATGCAAGCTTGAGCAAGAAGAGATAGACCAACCTCAACTATATGCCGGTGTTCTCGTTCTGCCGAGCCATTCTGTTGATGAGCGTAGGGGCAAGAAACATGATGAGATATGCCAATTTGTGTGAAAAAGGAGTTGAGTTTTTCGTACTCACCACCCCAGTCTGTTTGGAGAGCAAGGATTTTGCGATTGAATTGCCTTTCAACAAGATTTTGAAAGTCATGAAATTTTTGAAAAACTTCAGACTTATGCTTAATGAGATAGATCCACGTGAACTTGCTAAAATCATCTATGAAACTTACATAGAATTTCTTTCTTCCTACTGTTTCAACGGCAGGTCCCCAAACATCAGAGAAAACAAGTTCTAAGGGAAACTTCGATTCACTTATTGACTTTGGATAAGGTAGCTGGTGACTTTTGCCTTTTTGGCAAGCATCACATACAAACTCATTATTGAACAAATTATCACATGGGAGGTTATTGTTGCTAACAATCTTTCTAACGATAACTGAAGAAGGATGACCTAAACGCCGGTGCCACCTATCTGAGGACAGTTTGATGACACTTAGCACTTGCTTCTTGGCATTTCCCCTCACGTGTTTGACAGGATAGAGACCTCGTCTACCCCTGCCTCGCAGTAGAACCTTCCTCGTTCCCTGTTCCTTGACAAGAAAAAATCGAGGATGAATTTCAACGAAGGTATTGTTGTCGGTGGCAAGCCGACTAGCTGAAATTAGGCTTTTATCAGCTTCTGGAACATGGAGGATTTTGTTTAAGTGGAGATCTTGATCGGGAGTGTGAATAGCTGAATAACCAATGTGTTGGATAGCCATACCTGAACCGCTTGCAGTATGGATCTGTTCGCCACCGGTGTATCTGTCCCGCACCGTCAGCTTCTCCAAGTCGCCGGTGATGTGGTCGGTTGCGCCACTATCCAGGTACCAGTTGGAGTCTACCCCGTACTGTGGGGTCACCATGTTGGCAAACTTCTCTTCTTCTCCCTGGTACGACTCGTCGTAGCGCTTCCAGCACTTCCAGGCTGGGTGGCCTGGCTTGCCACAGATCTGGCACACCACCTTGGGGGCAGGAGCAGAGTTGTCGTAGTTGCCCCTGCCGCCTCCACCGCGACTGTTTTGCTTGGTGTAGGGACGGCCGTGATCACCACCAGAGTTGCCGCCACCTTGTCTGCCGCGGCCGCGGTCACCACCGCCGCGACCACGCCCGCGTGTCGCCGCGTTCGCCGAGGACTGGGATCCTCCGTGACGAAGATTCATCCGTGTCTCAAAGCTAATGAGCTGTGAGTACAGCTCTGGCACGGTGACTGGCTCCACACGGGAGCACATGGCTGAAACCACCGGGTCGAAGTCTTCTTCAAGCCCGGCCAGGATGTGGGAGACGACGTCCTCCTCGTCCACCCTTTTGCCTGCTGCGACAAGTTCGTCACAGAGGGTTCGGATCTTGCCGACGTAGTCCGTGACGGAGCTGTTTCCCTTCTGAAGATTGGCGAGGGCGATCCGCACGTTCACGGTCGCGGCACGGGTCTGTGAGGAGAGCATCCCCTGGATCGTGTTCCACAGCTCGGCCGAGGTGTGGCAGGTGGCGACCTGAATTGCCATCTCACGGGGCAGCGTTGTCAGAAGGTATGAGAAAACTTGCTGATCTTGTGCATACCAGGTTTGGAACTCCGGGTTGGGGGCCTTCTTCTTGGTTTTCCCGTCGGAGTCCGTGATCTCCAGTTCCATGGGCGGCACCGGATGATCGATGTTGAGGTACTTCTGCATCTGAGCACCGCGGATGGCGGACAGCACCGTTGCCCGCCATAGCGCCTGGTTGCCCTTGGTGAGTTTCTCCGAGACGACGTGAGCGAATGGAGAGGATGGGAAGGTACTTGAAGATGTTGCCATGGATGAGCTCGAGAGAGGCTCTGATTACCATGTAAGAGGGAAAGGTTCGCGGTAAGCGTATGCATCGTTGCAGGGACGCGTGCGTGTTTATATAGCACAAAGATTACATGTGGCGGTAGGTTGTTGGAGTCTTGACCCATCCTCCAAGCTATACAAGAGATAGGATCAATATCTTCCTAACAACCTGCCTAGATTACAAGGTTGCACACGCACACAACATCGTGACCTATATGTCACGTCTAATATACAAGCCTATCATTTAACAAATTGGTAATGTAGAAAATAGTGGGATGATGTGTGTACGGTTTTATACTCAGCTATATAGCAGACTAAAATTAGGTAAAGCTTTATTCAGAAAAATAAATAAATAGGTAAAGCTTTGCCTCCACCTTTTCTACCCCATTTGAGGTTTCTTCTATTATGGAGCTGATCAATGGCCTTCTAAAGAAAGAACGTAACCAACTTGGCACCTCCAAATTCTCGGCTCATTATTCACGTTGTCGATCACGTACTGGCACACATCACCTCCCCTTCATGCTTGAACACACAAAGCAATCCGACGTTTCCGATCCACTCTCACTCGACCAATCCTGCATGAAGGTCACGACCCACAAGCAGCTGTGCGGCGCGCTTGAACCTACGCTGCCACATTCGCTCCTTCTCGGCTACAAGGGGACGGAATGATGTTGTCACAGTGGATGTGTTCTCAATGCCAAGAACAAAGTCAGGAGCTTCCAGATGGTGTTCACATGGTTGGAATCGCCCCAAAAGAAGATCCCCTTGCTATCCAGCACACCAATGGCTCCAGGCACCGGTACCGGCGGTGTCGTCCACGACATCCACGCACTCGTCATTCTTGTAATGTCTTGACTAAAAGGATAAGAAATAATTGTGTATATCTTGTAATGTAATACAGTGGACTTTCATTATAGGGAAATTATTGACTAAAATTAGCTGACTTATCCATTTGAGTGGAGAGAGCCATTGTACCAAGTATTAAAGCTTGGCAAAATATAAACATGGTACAGTTTGTAGATTCGATCATTAGGGCCTCAAGATTGTCCGAATAGATTGTCCGCCACCATGTGAACACCATCTGGATTTGGCTTGGAAGCTGATCGATCTGTTTCTTATGAATTATTTCATATTCTCTGAAGTTGATTGCTTTTTAGTTAGCTAGCTTCCCACCAGAAGGACTAGGGCTCACATATATGTCTCTCCATGTGCAAGGTTTCAGCAACAGCAAACAAAGCCAATCAATCCAGGAAAGGAAGCCGTGAAAAAACAGGAAATAAAATAAGGAACTTGGAGTGGTTAATGGCAGATTGAATCGGGGAATCCACGCATTTTCCAAACCAACGAGAGATTGGACAGCAAGGAAAACAGGAAATCAATGTACTGTAACAACAAACCAGATCGAAGGGCCGATCAATTGGTTCAAGCAGAGATTCGGAGGAGAAATTATCACCTTGCTCTGCTGAATCTGCTTGAGGCTGTCGTAGGTGCAGATCTCACGGCCTCGCGGAGGGAGGCGAGCGGGCGCAGAGCTCGCGGCCTGGCGGTTCACCTTGTTATGCGCACTGGCCTTGGCCTCGTCCTCCGCCGTTGTCGCCTCGTCGTGCTCGTCGTCTTCAGGGAAGGCAAGCGGGGTGTCCGGGCTGGCGATGCCCTCCTATCTTCATCGGCCGGCGCCAGCCCCACGCGGGGATCTCCGGCCGCACCTGCTGCCGCTGCTCCTTCTGCTGCTGCTGGCGGCGGCGGTGGCTGGCCCGCTCGATGGACGGCAGGTCCGAGAAAATGGCGGCCACCTCCACCTTGCGCTCGCCGAACTTCTCCTGCGCGCGTCCGCTCCAGCCGCAGCGGCCGCCTTGGATCTCTGTGAGCGAGCGAGGGATTTGGTGGAGTTTGATGACGAGAGCAGGGGAGGAGGCGGAGGGGTTTTTCGTAAAAATGAAGCGTTTTCTTAGATTCACTTACACATGTACTGCGGGCTGATTTCCTAGAAATACAGGGATTTTTTTACAAAATTGCCATGACGGTGAGCAGGCTGGCAGAAACAATAGACGCTTTATTATTAGGGAAAGATAGAACATCTCCAAATTAGTCTCGCCTTGTTTATATTACGATTTTATCTATACAAATCGTAAAAGCGTATTATGAGAGACTGAACCCGTGCTTTATTATTAGGAAAAAATAAATCCTTTAAAAATTATTAAGACATTAACATGTGGGACCCTTTACTGTTAACTTTGACCAGTCAATGATGACCGGGTCAACTTTGTACACTGCCCTCACCTGTCTTACACACTGGGTAGGAATTTCTGTGTACACTTATCATTTATTCAATTAAATTCGAAATTAAATAATTAAAATAATTTCAGAATTTATTTTAAACTTTGAAATTTAATAGAAATTAATTGTAAGTCGGATTAAAATGTTTTATATATGAAAGTTGCTCAGAAAATTCCGATGAATCTGAATACACTATCCGTTCATCTGTCACATGCCCTTAGCATGCTGAACATGGAACTTTCCCCCTCTTTTCCTTTGTCTGGAAAACGCCAAACATCGAAAAACCCTCCGGATGTTTTCCCTCTCCGTCTACAACGCGTAGTACTATGTTAGAACACCTCTAATTCTGCTTTTCGTCATGTCATGCATAGTGGTACCTTTGTTTGCTCTATATTTATTATTTCTTCCCCCTCTTCTCTCCGGTAGACTGTTACCTCTTGAGCATGCGTTGATTTTCCCTTAAAGAGGAAAGGGTGGTGCAGCAAAGTAGCGTAAGTATTTTACTCAGTTTTTGGGAACTAAGATATCAATCCAGTAGGATACAACACACAAGTCACCTAGTACCTGCACAAACAATCAAGAACCTTGCAACCAATGCGATAAAGGAGTTATCAATCCCTTCACGGTCACTCGCAAAAGTAAGATCTGATAAAGATAGTAAAGTAAATATTTTTGGTATTTTTGTTGTATAGATTGGAAAGTAAAGATTGCAAAATAGTAAACGAGATGCGATGTAAATAAAAGAGATGCAAGAAAGAGACCCGAGGGTCATAGGTTTCACTAGTGGCTTCTCTCAAGATAGCTTGTATTACGATGGGTGAACAAATTACTGCCAAGCAATCTTTACCTAATATTAAAGAATGGAGGCTTTCATAATTCTTCATACGTCAGTCTTTTTATCTGTTAATGAAGATTGACGGCCTAGATTTAAAAGAAATATTTTTTTTCTATATATAACTTCTTTTCTATATACGGAGTACCTATCAATCCGCCTACCCCACCGAACGAGCTCTTCCCGTTTATGTTGTGCTGGTTTTCTAATTCAATTAGTAGTCTGTCTCCTTCTCTTTTTTTTATTATGAAAACTTCAATTAATACGATCCTCTGATTTTGCAATCAATTAGTACTTTGTCCTCTTCTCTCTTTTCTTTGCATGGCTCCGTGTCCTTCTCCTTTTTCTATTCAAAAAAGAACTCCAATTAGTACTCTATAAGTACCATCATAGCCTCAATGTCATTTATCTACATGTACTCTGTCGGTATGATTCTGTAGAGGCAATAACCCCAAGAAGGGATAGATAGCATGCAATAGTGTCACTGTTGTTGATCCTCGCCTCAATGTCGTCGCATCGCTGAAGTCGACGACCCCAGTCGTAGAGGCCAGTCGGAAGCAGATACGAACTAGCGGGAGAAGTGGAACATGGTGCCGAGTTGCACCTGGAGCGGGAAGCCGGTGCGGCTGAGCGACACCATGCCATCGACACGGCCCTTGATTTGGAACATGGGGCGCCGTTGAATCGGAACGTTGGAGCTGTGGTGAGCGCCCCGACACTTGGCAAAAGGTGGTGGGCAGCGGGGCAGAGACAACACGAGCGACATCACCATGGTGATGAGGTTGGTGACAAGGCTTGTGACGGTATTCTCCAGGAACTGTTGCAGGTGTCGTTGAGGAATTCCTGTGAGGGGGCACCCATGCAGCCATTCGTCCGTGCGAGGCGGCATCGGGCCATCGGCACAACTTGTGCCCGCACGACATGCTGCTTAGGAGTAAGATACATAGCTTAACATCATCTGGCGGCAATGGCTTGGATATTTCAGTTGGAGTTCAGGACGTGAGAGGTAGGACGTGTTGCAACAGAGGATCAGTACTGCAACAAAGTATGCGTGGAGAGTGAGCCTCCTATGCAGCACCATAGCGCCGGATCAATACATGCCATTTACTCTGCCCACTACGATTGTGGGGTTCTGTGGATGTGTCCAGGCCCGGTCGCACAGTAACAAAGAAGCAAAGGTATGTATTCGTTTTTACGTACCAACGCGAGGAACATCCCTGTGCTTCCATGCAACGTAACCCCTGTTCTATTTGCATAAAACCTACAGGTTTTCTTTCTTGAGACAAACATAAAACCAACAGGTGATCAACCGAGAGATAGCAAGCAGGGAACCGACCCTAGCGGCCCAGCCAGTACCATGCAACGTAACCCCTGGCCTATTTGCACTGCGGCCGTGCAGGGACTGTTATTTTTTAGGATAGGGCCTCCTTTCTGTTGTGTCTGTTGTCCACAGCATTTTTTTTGTTTTGTCTCTTGTGTATGTTGTCCCCAGCATGCATGCACACAACCGACCCCACAATATGAACACTGTCATGCAACGCCGTTCATCCATCTTGCATGTGCTCCTGGCCCTGTCTCTAGCTCCTGTACTGAACACAACACTGATTGATTATACAACCCTAGAAAATATGAAATAAAGATTTGAGTAACCTAAGGTTGTACCAGTACTTCTCCAAGACATAATCCATATTTCCATGATCATTTGATTTGCTACACATCACAGACAATACTAGGTCTTGGCACTTTTCCATCTGAGGTTTTTTCGTCCAATATTGTTCTTTGACTTGCAAAGTTGTTTGAGTGTTATTTTTTTATGTATTATAGGAATGTATTTATTTATTCTGTACCCATTGCAACACATGGGATATTTCATCGCCTAAGGGCGGAGGCCTCAACATCTTCTCACCCCGCAAATACTTGATCACATGACTATTATTTCTCCCGTCGCAACGCACGGGCATTTTCCTAGTTGATAGAAAAGCGCATAGTTATGAAGATATCTAAGGCAATGATCATGAATATAGGCATCACGTCCGTGGCAAGTAGACCGAAACGATTCTGCATCTACTACTATTACTCCACACATCGACCACTATCCAGCATGCATCTAGAGTATTAAGTTCATAAGAACATAGTAACGCATTAAGCAAGATGACATGATGTAGAGGGATAAAATCAAGCAATATGATATAAACCCCATCTTTTTATCCTCGATGACAACAATATAATACGTGCCTTGTTGCCCCTACTGTCACTGGGAAAGGACACCGCAAGATTGAACCCAAAGCTAAGCACTTCTCCCATTGCAAGAAAGATCAATCTAGTAGGACAAACTAAACCGACAATTCTAAGAGACTTGCAAAGATATAAAACCATGCATATAAGACTTCAGAGAAGAACCAAATAATATTCATAGATAATCAAGTTCATAAATCCACAATTCATCGGATCTCGGCAAACACACCGCAAAAGAGTATTACATCGAATAGATCTCCAAGAACATCGATGAGAACTTTGTATTGCAGATCCAAGAGCGAGAAGAAGCCATCTAGCTAATAACTATGGACCCAAAAGTCTGTGGTAAACTACTCATGCTTCATCGGAGAGGCTATGGTGTTGATGTAGAAGCCCTCCGTGATCGATTCCCCCTCCGGCAGATCACCGGAAAAGGCCCCAAGATGGGATCTCATGGGTACAGAAGGTTGCGGCAGTGGAAAAGTGGTTTCGTGGCTCCCCCTGATCGCTCTAGGGTATAAGAGTATATATAGGCGAAAGAAATACGTCGGTGGAGCTACGTGGGAACCACGAGGGTGGGGGCGTGCCTACCCCCCTGGGCGCACCCTCCTGCCTCGTGGCTACCTCACGGAGTTCCAGACTTCCACTCCAAGTCTCCTGGTTTGCTTTCGGTCCAAGAAAGATCATCGCGAAGGTTTCATTCCGTTTGGTATTCCTTTTTTGCGAAACTCTAAAATAGGCAAAAAAACAGAAACTGGCACTAGGCCTCCGGTTAATTGGTTAGTCCCAAAAATAATAATAAAAGAGCATATTAAAGCCCATTAAACATCCAAAACAGATAATATAATAGCATGGAACAATCAAAAATTATAGATACGTTGGAGACGTATCAAGCATCCCCAAGCTTAATTCCCGCTCGTCCTCGAGTAGGTAAATGATGAAGGCAGAATTTTTGATGTGGAATGCTACCTAACATATTTGTCAATGTAATTTCTTTATTGTGGCATGAATGTTCAGATCCGAAAGATTGAAGACAAAAGTTTAATATTGACATAAAAATAATAATACTTCAAGCATACTAACAAAGTAATTATGTCTTCTCAAAATAACATGGCCAAAGAAAGTGCATCCCTACAAAAATCATATAGTTTTGTTATGCTCCATCTTCGTCACACAAGATATTCAAATCATGCACAACCCCGATGACAAGCCAAGCAATTGTTTCATACTTTAGTATTCTCAAACTTTTTCAACTTTCACACAATACATGAGCATGAGCCATGGACATAGCACTATAGGTGAAATAGAGTGGTGGTTGTGGAGAAGACAAAAACGAGGAAGATGGTCTCACATCAACTAGGCGTATCAATGGGCTATGGAGATGCCCATCAATAGATATCAATGTGAGTGAGTAGGGATTGCCATGCAACGGATGCACTAGAGCTATAAATGTATGAAAGCTCAACAAAAGAAACTAAGTGGGTGTGCATCCAACTTGCTTGCTCACGAAGACCTAGGGAATTTGAGGAAGCCCATCGTTGGAATATACAAGCCAAGTTCTATAATGAAAATTCCCACCAGTATATGAAAGTGACAAAATAAGAGACTCTCTATCATGAAGATCATGGTGTTACTTTGAAGCACAAGTGTGGAAAAAGGATAGTAGCATTGTCCCTTCTCTCTTTTTCTCTCTCTCTTTTTCTTTTTTTGTTTGGCTTCTTTGGCCTTTTTTCTCTTTTCTTGTTTCCTCACATGGGATAATGCTCAAATAATGATGATCATCACACTTCTATTTATTTACAACTCAAAGATTACAACTCGATACTTAGAAAAAAAATGACTCTATATGCATGCTTCGGCGGTGTACCGGGATGTGTAATGAATCAAGAGCGACATGTATGAAAAAATTATGAATGGTGGCTTTGCCACAAATACGATGTCAACTACATGATCATGCAAGGCAATATGACAATGATGGAGCGTATCATAATAAAGGGAACGGTGGAAGGTTGCATGGCAATATATCTCGGAATGGCTATGGAAATGCCATAATATGTAGGTATGGTGGCTGTTTTGAGGAAGGTAAATGGTGGGTTTATGGTATCGGCGAAAGTTGTGCGGTACTAGAGAGGCTAGCAACGGTGGAAGGGTGAGAGTGCGTATAATCCATGGGCTCAACATTAGTCATAAAGAACTCACATACTTATTGCAAAAATCTACAATTCATCAAAAACCAAGCACTACATGAGGGAGCCCTGGATTAAGGGGTCCTCGGGCGTCCGGCCTGTGTGACATGGGCCGGACTAATGGGCCATGAAGGTACAAGACAAAAGACTCTCTCCCGTGTCTGGATGGGACCCTCCTTGGCGTGGATGGAAAGCCTGGCATTCGGATATGAAGATTCCTTTCTCTATAACCGACTTTGTACAACCCTAGTCCCCTCCGGTGTCTATATAAACCAGAGGGTTTAGTCTGTAAAGGCAATCACAATCATACAGGCTAGACTTCTAGGGTTTTAGCCATTACGATCTCGTGGTAGATCAACTCTTGTAATCCTCATACTCATCAATATCAATCAAGCAGGACGTAGGGTATTACCTCCATCAAGAGGGCCCGAACCTGGGTAAAACATCGTGTCCCCTGCCTCCTATTACCATCACCTTAGACACACAGTTCGGGACCCCCTACCTGAGATCCGCTGGTTTTGACACTGACATTGGTGCTTTCATTGAGAGTTCCGTTGCGTCGTCACCAGAAGGTTCGATGGCTCTATCAATCATCTACAACAAAGCTGCCCTGGGGGACGTTTTCCTCCTCGACTAGATCTTTGTGTTCGGCGGCTTCGCACTGCGGGCCAACTCGCTTGGCCATCTAGAGCAGATCGACAGCTACGCCCCAGGTCACCAGATTAGTTTTGGAAACTTGGATTATGTCGCTGATATTCGAGGAGACTTGATCTTCCAAGGATTCACGACCCCAACCTCCACTCTGGCCTTAGAGCCAGAGCGCCTCGCCAGGACCGAAGACGGAATTTCTAAACCCGCCGGACTATCTGTGGCCACTAGGCCCAGTACTGGAGAGCCGAAGGAAACAGTGTCCCTGGCAACCATCACAAAGTCGGACTCTTCCCCGAACACTAGCTCCGAACTCTCGGAGTAAGCATCATGTGAGCTCGGCCAAGGAATTCCCTTCCCGCCATACTCCACGGATTCTTTTCTCCCTCAACAAACCTCGCCTTTAAGCGAGGCTATGGACTTGATGCGATCCCTCGTGATTACAGAGGAGCAACATCCGAACTATGCCCAACCCGGACTAGGGGCTGAGAGCGGGGAATTTTACGTCCCACCCACCACCCACTTCATCGCCACAGTCAAGGACTTAACTGACATGCTTGATTACGGCTCCGAAGACACCGACGGTATGGATGACGATGCCGGAGAAGAGCAAGCCGAAAACCTGCCGTTTACCGGACGCTGGACGGCCACCTCTTCGTATGACGTGTACATGGTGGATACACCCAAGGAGGGTGGCAGCGACAATGAGAAAAATCCAGTAGAGGATAAACCTCCCGAGATACAACCAAAGTGCCGACGACGCCACTCTAAATCACGATGCAGCAAAGACAACAATACCGGCATGAGAGACAACATACTCCGGATGATGCCGAAGACCAAGAAAACCCCGTCGAGCAAAACTCTGAATAAGACGATCGGGAGGATGGGCAAGTTAGGCCTGATGAGCAGGCTGCAAACGTAGACTCGGAGGATAGTAACTATCTTCCGCTTTCCGAGGATGATGTGAGCCTCGGCAACGAGGATTTTATCGTGCCTGAGGAACCTCTCGAGCAGGAGCGCTTTAAGCGTCGGCTAATAGCCACTGCAAGGAGACTGAAAAAGAAGCAGCAGCAGCTTCAAGTTGATCAAGATCTGCTAAACGATAGATGGACTAATGTACTGGCAGCCGAGGAATACGGCCTCGAGCGCCCAACCAAAAGTTACCCAAAGCGCAAATTGCTACCTCAATTCAATGACGAGGCACTTGAGCCCATACCATCAGCGTGTAATGCGGCTGATCGACCACCATGTGGCTGGGACAAAGCGGCAACTCAAGCCGAACACCAGCCCGTCCCACCTTGCCGTAAAGGCAGAGATAAAATAGCTCGGGAATATACATATGACCTGCGGCAAGACCTGTACAGTAGAGCAGGACAGACCAGATCGATCTACGGATCACGGGGACGTGCCCCGACGCGCAACGACGGCAATCAAGCCGAACATGACAAGCACAATCACGTTCGGGTCGAAAACCGTAGACGGACTCCATCTGAATTACGTCGCGATCTGGCGAGATATAGAGGCGCCGCACACCCCCTCTGCTTCACTGATGAAGTAATGGAACATGAATTCCCAGAAGGGTTCAACCCCGTGAATATCGAATCATATGATGTAACAATAGATCCCGCGGTATGGATTGAAGACTTTATTCTCCATATTCATATGGCCCGCGGTGATGATCTTCATGCCATCAAATACCTCCCCTAAAACTCAAGGGACCGGCCCGACACTGGCTGAACAGCCTGCCTGAAAACTCTATTGGCAGCTGGGAAGACCTAGAAGACGCCTTCCGCGACAACTTCCAAGGCACATACGTCAGACCTCCGGATGCCGATGACTTAAGTCACATAGTTCAACAGCCCGGAGAGTCAGCCAGGAAATTATGGACCAGGTTCTTAACTAAAAAGAACCAGATCGTCGACTGCCCCGATGTCGAGGCCCTAGCGGCCTTGCATAGCATCCGCGATGAATGGCTCGCCCGACACCTCGGCCCACAAAAGCCGAAGTCCATGGCGGCCCTCATGACACTTATGACCCGCTTCTGTGCGGGCGAAGATAGCTAGCTAGCCCGTAGCAATAACAATGCAAGCGAACCTGGCACCTCTGAAGCCAGAAATAGCAACGGCAAGCCCCGACGCAACAGACACAAGCGCCGAAACAATGATGACAATACTGATGACACAGCGGTCAACGCCGGATTCAGTGGCTCCATGTCCGGTCAGCGGAAGAAGCCATATAAAAGGAATAATCAGGGCTCTTCCAGCTTGGACCGCATACTCGATCGTCCATGTCAGATCCACGGCACCCCTGATAAACCAGCCAATCATACCCACCGGAGCTGTTAGGTCTTTCAACAGGCCGGCAAGTTAAGTGCCGAAGACAAGGAGAAGGGGGTGCAAAGCAAGAATGACGACGAGGAGCCCCGTCCGTCGAACACAGGGGGACAGAAGAGTCCTCCCGAGTCAAAACGGTGAACATGATATACGTTACCCATATCCCCAAGAGGGAGCGCAAACATGCGCTCAGGGACGTCTATGCGATAGAGCTAGTCGCCCCAAAATTCAACCCATGGTCGTCCTGTCCGATCTCCTTCGATCGCAGGGACCATCCAACTAGTATCCGCCACGACGGTTCAGCCGCACTGGTCCTCGACCCAATCATTGATGGATTCCACCTCACACGAGTCCTCATGGACGGTAGCAGCAGCCCCAACCTGCTCTATCAGGATACGGTGCGAAAAATGGGCATTGATCCATCAAGAATCAAGCCCACAAAAATTACCTTTAAAGGAGTAATACCAGGTGTAGAGGCCCGCTGCACAGGCTCAATTACATTGGAAGTCGTCTTCGGATCTCCGGACAACTTCTGAAGTGAGAACTTAATCTTCGATATCGTCCCCTTCTGCAGTGGCTATCACGCACTGCTTGGACGAACTGCATTTGCGCGATTCAATACGGTGCCACACTATGCTTATCTCAAGCTCAAGATGCCCGGACCACGCGGTGTCATCACAGTCAATTGAAACATGGAGCACTCCCTCCGTACTGAGGAGCGCACCGTGGCCCTGGCAGCATAAGTACAGAGCGGCCTTAACAAGCAGAACCTTAATTCGGTGGCCACGCTCCCGGACACTGTCAAACGAGTCCGGACTACTCTGCAGCAGGACAGTCCAGCTCGTCAGGAGCTCGACTAGCAATTCGGCCTCCGCTCAGTCCCGACCAAATGGCGGCATACGTACCGCGCATACATAACTACGCACTCAAAATACCATGGGCATAGACAGAAGCGTAACTTGATTGTGGTCCATCTGTCCTTTTTTCCACTCCCAAAAAGGTTTATGTGTTTTCCTTGTCAGGTGGTGGAGATGACCAAAGAGAAGCGGATCATATCTGAATCCGGCTTTCCTTTGGTCCGGCTTATGATCATATCTGAATCCAGCCGTGATCACTTGGGGGCTTCCTGTTCAAACACAGGTCGTATTCGAACCAAAGAGAACATAGCTGTCGATACCCACTTGATTGGCATACTGCTAAACCCACTTGGGGGCTTCTTGACCATATCTGAATCATAGCTTAACTCCTTTTGGGTCTGACGTGGATCGTATTCGAATCAGCGTCATTAAACAACTCTTATGGTCACTTAGGGGCTTCTTGTTCAAACATAGGTCGTATTCGAACCAAAGAGAACATAGCTGTTGATACCCACTTGATCGGCATCGCCACAGCCACTGGGGGCTAACAGATCGTATCTGAATCTTAGCTCAACCCCTTTGGAACGGGTCACTGATCGTATTCGAATCAGAAACCCTTGAATTTTGTTCATCATATTTTACAAGTGCCAACATTAGATATCTTGTGACCCTCTTGAAGGTACAATGGAGTACATTACAATCTTCCAGAATTAATATTAGTTACATCAGGTTGTTAAGAACCAGGTGAACTTGTATGTGCCAATTTTCAGGAGTTAAGTTTACCCTCAGGGGTTGGTTTATATAAACCGGAAAAACAGCTGTAAGCACTACAGAGCAATGCAAGGTATTTCTGCAAAGGGCATAACAAATTCATATAAAGTATATAGTGACGGTGGCTTATGCAAGTACTAAAGGCCATAAGCATACGCAAAGGCATAGCAAAACTCAAGGTATTTTTTACTCTATTACAAAGACTCTCCGAGTCTGAATGATGTGGCATTGTTTTTCTACAACTACATAAGCAGGTGGCGCCTGATAATCTACTCTTGGGGTTGATTTGAAGCCTCCGGATTATCCTTCTCCGCCTCTCCGCCAGCTGCTTTGTCCTGGAAGGATGATGAGGCCCAGTCAATGCCACTCAAGGCCTCAAACTCAGCTTCATCATCTATTAAACCGGTTGGGTCGACTTCAGGAGCAAAGGTGTGCTTACGGGTTGGAGGGATCAAGCTGACATCGTCATAATGCGGCGTGGGGATTCTCCGATTCTCATTGTCATAACCCGACTGACACTTGGAGAGGTCAGTGTCGTTCCCAATAAGAGTAGCCACCGGACGTATATCTTTCACACAGGCGGTGAAATCTTTATCATTAAACACGGTGCCATCTTCCTTTAAACTTGGATACCCAAGAGCAATATCAGCAGGGTCTAGTTCTGGAAGCCACGCCTTGGCCCGGCTCAATGCGGCTATAGCTCTGGCTCTTGCAGATGCTCGTCTTAACTCTTGGATCCGCTGAGGTAGCACAGCAAGCCGCTTCAGCACATGTTGTAGGAGATAGGGAACATCATTTGATAAAGACGCAACGGCCAGGGCACGTTGTGACCCGGTGTAGAGCTGTTCCACCAGAGTATAAACCGCCTTCAGTTTGATTACCATGTTCTGCTTGAGATTTGTGCTCCTGGGGCCTGCGTTATTAAGCATAAGGTGAGTCAGAGGAAACAACCGAAAAGGTCATTCAAGGAGTTTTGCAGTGTTTAAGATTTGAGTAAGTCACTCACCAAAGATTGCTGAGACCATTCGAGATATCTGGCGCTTTAAGTCGGACAGTTCGGCCGTTGTTTCCGCCAGCGATGCCTCTACTGTCTCGGCCCAGGTCACCAGTGCGGCCTTTTCATCAGCCCAAATTTTCTTCTCCGATTCAAAATTTTGCTTCAGCTTCTCTTGTTCAGAGACGCTGAATTCGAATTTGGAGTTAGCCTTTTGAGTTTCAGTCTCCTGGGCTGCCACGCGGTTCTTCAGGTCAACAATTTCCGATTCAAATTGACTTATCATGACCTGCATTGCACCAGATAACACTCAAGTTTACAGTAAATAGTGCTAAGTCCCAAGCACTTTGCAAGCAAAGGTATTTGGCACTTGGGGGCTAATGTATCCTGAAGAATTTTTCAATTACTACTCCGGTTTATGGAAATTAAAGTCCCAAACACTTTGCAAGCAAAGATGTTTAGCACTTGGGGGCTAATGTGTATCGCAAATGTTACTGGGTTAAAAGTCTTTTTCCTAAGCCGGATAAGCAGTGCTAGGCAATTTTCAAAAGTCTACAGCATATTTGCTTATAAGCAATAGACTTGGGGGCTGGTACAGTAAGTATGGTTAAAGAAAGCTAGCATAAGTCATACCTCAGATTTCTGCTATATCTGCTTCACCATGTCAATTTCCAGGTCACGGCTGCTATGTACTTGATTGATATAGCCGGAGACGATCTCTCCGATACTCAAATGAGTATAGTCAGTGACGTCCAGCTTGGTCTTTCGGTGTTCAACTAACTCCTCTTTAGAACACTTGGCAAGTACAGATGGCTGTGCCGGTTCAACAAACTGAGTTTTGAGGATCTCAACTTCCGGATCACTTGCTTTGGCGGGGCTAGGAGCCTCCGGGTTACCAGACTTGTTGAAGATTTGCTCAGTAGGCGGGTCAGAGGAAGATATAGGAGCATTATGAGATGGTTGAGGCGGCGGCTCGTGAGCAGGGGCATCAGGAGTAGCTGTGCCCAGCTCTGGTTCAGTCACAACCGGCTCTTGGGGCGGCTTATTCTTCTTTGCCCTTTTGCTGGGTTTTACTTGCACACTGCAGAAAAAGTAGACAGTTTAAATACGAAAAGTATGAGTAAAATAAAGGCATGAGGTACAACAAGTTTATATTACCCGGGAGCAGTTTTGAAGGCTGGCATGTTGGACTGCATAGACTCACCGGAGGAAGGTGAAATATCCTGATAATTGGAGTCCAAAAAATTGAGAGGATAACGAATGAAACCCGCCAAAAGAAAAAGAAGGTGTGAATCAGAGGTAACCTCAGTCTGGCGTTTCCTGGTCACATCAGGTAAGCCGGAGGAGAGTTCTGCGTCTTTGCTGGTTCGGGTCTGCCTCCGGCTCTCATAAATCTGTCACTTCAAAAGAAAGTCAGGATCTTGGTAAGCCAAAGGATGTGAAAATCTTACTTTCCGGGTTACTCTTCGAATTTTCTGACGCGGCTGAAGCTCGGAGTCGGAGGAGATTATAATTACCTCTTCCTCGACGGGTTGGCTGTTGCCCGTGTCTTCCTGAAAGAAGGTTAGTATCAGTAAGGTAGTGATAAAGGAGAAAGGGAAATTCAAAGGCTACCTCTTCCTCATTATCATCAGTATCATCAAGCTGAAACAGCTCAGAGGCGCTTGGCTTCCTCTTCCTTGAGGTGGTGGGCTTGGTGTTTTTCTTTTCGGCTCTCTTGGCCGCCCTGGCTTTCTTGGCTGCCTCATGATCATATTGGGTTTTCCAGAAGTTATCATTTGCCTGCAAAAGGTTATAACGAGTTATGCATAAGAATACAACCTAACAGGATAAAAAAGATAATATTAAGCCGACGGCTGGAAACTTACTGCAGGGGCCGGGTTCTTCTGGCAAAAAGGTAGTAAGCCGAAGGCGTTACTATTCACTGTGCCCTCCTTCAACAAGGACTGAGTTGTAGCTTCCACTACGTCATCTGGTAAGTCGTCAGGGCTATGACGCTGAGGGTCATCTTTCTCGCCTGAATAATTACACATTAAGCCGGGGCGGCGGCTTAACGGAATTATTCTCCAAGCAACCTAGACTCGGACCAGGTCAATGCCATCTAAGCTGTTCCCTAAAAGAGCTTTTATCTTCTTGATTTTGGGGGTGAGTAGCAGACGTTCAGTAGCTGTCAACTTATCCGGCAGCGGGTGAGTAGGTTCAAGGCGCAATGCACGGAAGCCGAGCAACGGGTTTTCACCAGCCGGAGAAGTGTCCTGGCAGTAGAACCACATTTGGTTCCAGTCCTTTGGATGACTCGGCAGTTCAGCATAAGGGAAAAGGCAGTCTCTTCGTCGCTGAATCGAGATGCCACCAAGTTCTAGACTGGATCCGTTGGCGCGTTCATTCTGCCGGTTCAAATAGAACAACTCCCTGAACAAAAGTAGGCTGGGTTCTTCTCCAAGGTAGACCTCACAGAAAACTTGAAAGTTGCAGATATTTGACACCGAATTGGGCCCGATGTCTTGAGGTCTTAAGTCAAAGAAGTGCAAAACGTCTCTAAAGAATTTTGAACCGGGAGGAGCAAATCCCCGGCTCATGTGATCAGTGAAAATGATCACCTCCCCTTCCTTAGGTTGAGGTTTCTCTTTAGACAGGTCAGGAGCGCGATAAGACATGACATCCTTCTTGGGTAGATGGCCAGACTTTACAAACTCGGACAGTTTGCTCTCTGTAACAATGGATGGGACCCAGTTGCAGGAATCGGAGGCTTAACAGCTTTGGGTGCCATTGGGTAAATTGAAGCCTACAACAAGATAAAGGAAATTTTCCAGTTCATTATAACCCGGAGAATAAGCATTATTGGGTTATCTTAGATGGTGGCTTAAGAAGGGGCCTAATGACATACAGGTAACTATGTGATAATGATTAGCAGCTGCAGGTACTAAAGATGATTAAGGTTTTCTTAAGTCGCCATAAGCAAGCGATGCTGACAACCGGTATTATTTTAAACCGGTTACATGAATTATTTTTTGGTTAAGTATGGAACAAACAGGTTTCACAAGTTGCAATCATTGTTTTGGATCAAACAAGGTTCTGAGAAAGAAAATATTTCTAGACCTAAAAACAGTACAGAGAAGTTCATATACTCGCGGAGGGTTTCACAAGGGAAATGAGATCTGTTCTTATACAGGATAAGTACAAATATTTTCCGCAGCAGTTCTATGTTGTTTCTATAATCTAAATCAAAGCATTGGAGGTGAAACTAATGGAGATCTGTGTCGGGCGGTGATGAACACTGACAAACTCAAGACGATTTCAAAGCAGATCTGAGAAAGGGGAAAAGAGGAACTCACAGATGCGGAAGAGCTGCGGAGGGTCGCCGTCGTTTTCTGGTTGAAATCAGGGTGATGCAGCGGCCTGAGTCGGTGAAGACGAGGGGTTCGACGGTGGCGGCGGCGGAGCTTGAGCAGCAAAGGAAGAAGTGTGAGGAGGAAGACGATTGAAGGAAATGGAGAAGGCCTAGGTCGCATCTATTTATAAGAAGGGGCCAACCAAGACGGCATGAGAAACGAGGAGACCAGAGCATCATTATCCAGCGGCCCCGACGCCTCAATTCTCGGGATGGTCAGTAAAGGCAAAGATTCGTTGGAGGATATGGCGGAATAAAATATGAATTTTATTGAAGATGACATCACAGAGATTTGACCCGGATCCAGATGATGACGTCACGGCGGGTTAGAATTTCCGCGCAAAACAGAGGACTAAGGGCTAGCTTATAAGGTTTTTAAAGATTGACATGAACCGGTTCAAATCAATCTGGGGCCTAATGTTGGGGATATAACTATTTACGTAAGCCGCCCAGGAGGGGCCGGGTTACGCAAAGAGAAGCCCATCTGAAGCCCAAGACCAAGACGTGAAGATGGCGGTTTAGTAAAGGGTCTAGTGGCCCACAGACGATTTATGGCCCATGGTGATAAACCGCCATGAGGGCGCGACTTGTATTGTAAGGTAGAAATAACTAGTCACCGAGCCGGACACTGTTTATGAGCCGGCCGGGACTCTGTAAGCCATAGGGCATCAGCCCGTGTACATAAGGGGACGACCCGCTGGCGGCTTAGAGGGAGAAGAAACAAGAGATCGAGAACCGGGCATAGCTTATCTCGCTCCCTGGTCATCGAAACCTCAAGCAATTCCAACCCAACTAGACGTAGGCCTTCCTTCACCGTAAGGGGCTGAACTAGTATAAACCTCGCGTGTCCTTTGTCCCGATTAACCCCTTTAAGCTTCCTAGTTGCGATGGCTCCACGATCAAGTCCTTGCAAGAGGACATCTGCCGTGACAATTCCACGACAATACGGCTCCCAAACATTCTTTTCCTTTTCCTTTTTACCATTTTTTGGTCTCTTCTCTACAGGCCCCTCTCGACGGTCTGATCATCGGTCCTTTCGAAGGACGGATATACCAAGGCGGCAAGCAGCACAGACGTGTGGGGGAATCTCTAGATTTTCTTCTTGACGATCATTCTACCTGTTTTCAGGACCCATATGCAGCCCCCTGGTCTTGGCATGTTAAATAGCCCAGTTGCTTATCGCACTATTTGTACAAATACGCTTTGATGTATTAATCAAAATTATAATGAAAATAGTTTGCTGCCCAACTCATGTGGCACTGATTTTCTACTTCATTTTATTTTGCTATTCTTATCGATTGCATCCGTACACTTTGGTACGTTGTATTTCGCGAGGGTCTTTATTGCGCTCCATACTACAACAACAAGTCCGAACACTTTTACAGTATAGTTCGGCCCCCAAAGTTAGCATTATATGCATCGGCTCTGAATCATGTCTTTGGTAAATAGTTGGGTTGCCCGGCTCCTGTGCTTACTACCTTCCATTCCGCTCTATCGGCTAGGGTAGTAAAGGGAGAACTACTGCGATTGTGTCCTGGTTTATCCGGATGAGCACCTCGGTAGAGAAAGCCAAAAACTGACTGTCATGATGCAGCGTGAGCCAGCCAGCTCTTCGGAGGTTAAAATATCTTGCGATTTTTTCCGCATTATGCGACGGATCGGCCTTCACCCGATCAGGTGTCTACAGCACCCTAGTCCGGACTAACGAATACTAGGGGCTGCGCCTACATTTCCATTGTCAAACTCCAATGGCTAAGTGATGGTGATAAAGCCACATAGTTTGATTGCCTGGTTCGTTGCGCTAAACACCTCCTTCAAGGACCAAATTCTTGGATCAAGAGTGTTTAGATTCCATCCCGAACACCCCCGTACTACCTACATGGGGGCTAAAGCCGACTGTAACACCCACGATGCGGCTATATCTCCCACGTGTCGGGGCATGACTTAGAGGCATAACCGCATGGTAGGCATGTCGCAAGAGGGGTAATCTTTACACATCCCATGTACTGAATAAGAAAGGGATAAAGAGTTGGCTTAAAATTGCCACTTCACACAATACATAAATATATCATACATCATCCAGAATACAATCATGGTCCGACTACAGAACCAAAATAAAGAAAGACCACCCCAAATGCTAGATCCCCGATCGACCCGACTGGGCTCCACTACTGATCAACAGGAAACGAAACAACACAACGAACAAGATCTTCATCGAGCTCCCACTGGAGTTGGGTTGCATCATCTGCACTAGTATCATCGGCACCTGCAACTATTTGGAAGTATCTGTAAGTCACGAGGACTCAGCAATCTCACACCCGCAAGATCAAGACTATTTAAGCTTATGGGTAGGATAAGGTAATGAGGTGGAGCTGCAGCAAGCACTAAGAATATATGGTGGCTAACATACGCAAATGAGAGTGAGAAGAGAAGCAAAGCACAATCGAGAAGCTAAAAGTGATCAAGAAGTGATCCTGAAACTACTTACGTTCAAGCATAACACAAGAACCGTGTTCACTTCTCGGACTCCGCCGAGAAGAGACCATCACGGCTACACACGCGGTTGATGCATTTTAATTAAGTTAAGTGTCAAGTTCTCTACAACCGGATATTAACAAATTCCCATCTGCCCATAACCGCGGGCACGGCTTTCGAAAGTTCAAACCCTTTAGGGGTGTCCCAACTTAGCCCATCACAAGCTGTCACGGTCAACGAAGGATATTCCTTCTCCCAGGAAGACCTGATCAGGCTTGGAATCCCGGTTACAAGACATTTCGACAATGGTAAAACAAGACCAGCAAGACCGCCCGATGCGCCGACATCCCGATAGGAGCTGCACATATCTCGTTCTCAGGGCAACACCGGATTGTCCAAACTTCCGGTAGGCCAGCCCAGAGTTGCCCCTGGTGGCCACCGGCGGCTGACAGGTTCGAACCAACACTTAGACAAGCACTGTCCCCCCCCCCCTCGAGGGGGGGGGGTTAAAATAAAGATGACCCTCAGGAGCGTGACTCCCAAGGGAAAAGTAGGTAGTGGTGGGGTAAATGGTAAAACCAAGGTTGGGCCTTGCTGGAGGAGTTTTATTCAAAGCGAACTATCATGGGGTCCCCATAACACCCAACTGTGCAAGGAACGCAAAATCAAGGAACATAACACCGGTATGACGGAAACTAGGGCGGCAAGAGTGGAACAAAACACCAGGCATAAGGCCGAGCCTTCCACCCTTTACCAAGTATATAGATGCATTAATTAAATAAGAGATATTGTGATATCCCAGCAAAATCCATGTTCCAACAAGGAACAAACTTCAACTTCACCTGAAACTAGCAACGCTATAAGAGGGGCTGAGCAAAAGCGGTAACATAGCCAAACAACGGTTTGCTAGGAAAGGTGGGTTAGAGGCTTGGCATGGCAATATGGGAGGCATGATATAGCAATTCGTCGGTATCGCGGCATAGCAATAGAGCGAGAAACTAGCAAGCAAAGATAGAAGTGATTTCGAGGGTATGGTCATCTTGCCTGAGATCCCGCAAGGAAGAAGAACGAGTCCATGAAGAAAACAAACAGATGTAGTCGAACGGATCCTCACAAACGTGACGTTATCGGAACTAACCCGAAGAGGCAACACCGGAAATAAGCAAACAAGATAGTAAACAACCATCACATAAGCATGGCATGATGCACAACCAAGTATGATGCATGTCCGGTTTGATGATTCATGGCATGGCAAAATGCACAAATAATCCTACAAATTAAGTGGAGCTCAATATGCAACTCCGTTGCATATTGACGAAACACCACATCAATTATTTAGTTCTCTCTCGTTTATGTACCCAACAATATTAAATGTTCTTAACATGGCAAGGGGTGAAGCAAATGAAAACTACCCAACTAGGCAAGTTTAAATGAGGCCGGAACAACAAGCAACAAGTTCGGAAAATTCTCATGTGCATATTTTAGAGTTGCTACTGTTCTGACCTAAACCATATTTTAGAGTTGTTAAGCATGCAAAGTAAAGCCACCATGTTAAACTAGGCATTTTTCTACCCCATTTACATATAAAGTTTGTTAAGTTTGGAGCTACAATTATTTAGTTATGAAATAAAGCATTTTAGCATGGCATAGGAGAAAATTTAACCAAACAGCATTTTAAACATTTCAAACATGGATGAAAGTGGCATATTATGAAACTAGGTGAAATTCTTGTCATATTACGTATATAAGTTGTTTTAATTCGATGCACGGTTGTGGAGATATTAAATGCATGATGTATGAGGGTTGTTCTGTAAAACTGCCAGACTCCTGGAAAACAAGATAAGTCGTTCTGGAGGAAAAAACATGAAACGGGCCAAAACTGGTCAACCCAACAGTGGAAGGGGGAGGCACAGCGGTGGCTCACCATGGGCTTGGCCCATGAGTTGGAGGGGAAGCAGGTCTGGGCGCTGCTGGGCCTATTGTGGATCTGGCCCACGCGCAAGGCTGCGGTCAATGGGCACGCGCTCGTCTCCTCGAAGCAGGACGACGGCGGCGGCATAGCGCAGCTCCGGCGAGGTCGAGGGCGCGGGACGGCCGGAGACAAGGTCGAGGGCGGATGGATCCGACCCCTAGGCACCGGATTCGGCCGGAGATGGACAAGGGCGACATCGAGGAAGGCCAGGGCGGCGATGATTCCCTGCGGCGACGAGCTAAGGCGAGGCGGCGGTGAACGAGGCCTCTGGCCACGCACCTGTGAGAGAGAGAGAGAGAGAGTTTAGGGAGGGAGGCCGAGGGAGGAGGAGAGGGAAACAAAGAGGCGGGGAGACAGGGCTGGCCTCAGAGGTCGCCGGCGACAAGTGACGAGGCGGCGGGGTCGCGAGGCGGCGGGGACGCGCTGGATCGGGATCTCCTCTCCCGATCTGGAGCTTGGGAAGTCGGGCGGCGTGGTGCGGGCTCCCTGGTCCCAGATCGGCCCGGGGCGGGCCGCGGATGGGCTAGCAGGGCCGCGGCGGAGTGGGGACTGCGGGGAGGTGAGGTGGCGCGCTCTCAATGGCTGCAGGGACAACACGGCTGACGTGGTGGTGGCGCTGGGTGGCGGCTGCCCACTAGCACGGTGACAAGTGGCGGCAGGGGAGTGCGCCGACGCTGAAAACGAGGATGGAGGTGGCTGGCGGCTGCGGGGAGCCCGAGGGGAAGGCTAGAAGGTAGGTAGAGGCTAGGGGATGCCCAAATTTGGAAGGGGTGTGTTTATATAGGGAAAAGGATTAGGGTTAGGGGGTTTTTGGACCCTCGGATCGTGATCTTGCGGCTCTGGACAAAGGGGAAAAACTAGGTGGGCTGCGGGTGAGTGGTAGTGGGCTGTTCATAAGGCTCGAGCTGAGAGAAGAGAAGAGAGAGAGGCCCGGCGACTGTTTCCAGGGACCGAAAACTTCCGACGATTTGACTGACTATATTGTCGCTATTGTTATCCGGTGGGGCGTCAAATGGACTCCGAATGCGATGAAACTTGGCAGGCGACCTATTGACAACATAAAAACACCGCATGCCAACTTTCAACCCATTCCGAGAACATTTTCCAGCCACTTATAAAATAATATTTCGGACGTGCCGCAGGCGCATGCGAGTGTGTCTGGGCTCAGAACGGACAACGGACAGAACTGGGGGAACCCGAACAGATGCATGTTTTGAAAACATGATGATGCAATGCACATGATTACATGACAAGATGCAACACACAATCGGCGACAAGTGACGAGGCGGCGGGGTCGCGAGGCGGCGGGGACACGCTGGATCGGGATCTCCTCTCCCGATCTGGAGCTCGGGAAGCCGGGCGACGTGGTGCGGGCTCCCTGGGCCCAGATCGGCCTGGGGCGGGCCACAGATGGGCCAGCAGGGCCGCGGAGGAGTGGGGACTGCGGGGAGGTGAGGTGGCGCGCTCTCAATGGCTGCAGGGACAACGCGGCTGACGTGGCGGCGGTGCCGGGTGGCGGCTTGTAACGCCCCGTATGTAACTTGCCATATTTGTATTCCAACTCTTGCCATTTTCGGCTCTAAGTTATGATATTCCCTCGTGGTTGGGTTTTGTCTTTGTTTTGCTTTTTATCCATGTCATGCATCTCATATCATGTCATCATGTGCATCGCATTTGCATACATGTTCGCCTCATGCATCCGAGCATTTTCCCCGTTGTCCGTTTTGCATTCCGGCACTCCTATGTCCTTCGGCGTCCCCTTTTGCCTATTTTCGTGTGCGAGTGTTAAACGTTCTCGGATTGGACTGAGACTTGCCAAGCGGCCTTGGTACACCACCGGTAGACCGCTTGTCAAGTTTCGTGCCATTTGGACTTCGTTTGATACTCCAACGGTTAACCGAGGAACCGTAAAGGCCTCGTGTGTGTTGCAGCCCAACACCCCTCCAAAGTGGCCCAAAACCCCCTCCATCCCCTCGGCCGTTCGATCATGATGGCGTGGCCGAAAACTGCACTCCATTTGGACTCTCCTAGCTCCCAGAATCTATAAATAGGCCTCCCCCTCCGAAATTCCGGGTCCCGAAACCCTAACCTAGCCCCTCTCCGTGCCGGACACGTCCGGACGGCGTCGGACGCGTCCACCGCTGCGTCGCCACCACTCCGGAGCCTCCATGTGGCGCGCCCGCCGCCCCCGCGCCACCGGCCCGCCTGGCCCGTGGTCGGCCCCCGCGGCCCGATCCTTCCGTCGCCGCCCTCCCGCGCGCGCCGCCTTCTTCGCCTGCGATGGCCCGCGCCGCCTCGCCGGCTTTGCCGCGCCGCCCGCCGTCGCCTCATCGCGCCGCCTCCTCGCATCTGCACCACCACCCCTCGCTGCCCAGCGCCGCTCCGCCGCCCGCCGCCATCGCCGGCGCCGGCCAGATCCTCCGACTCCTGCGACTCCTTCCGTCTCCAGCGACCTCCACTCGCTCCGGCCACCGCGGTGCTTTCCGGCAGCTCGCCGACGAACCTCGAAGTCCGCGCAGATCCAGATCTGGAGATTAGGGTTGACTTCGAATTTTCCTCTAAGTCCTTTTATATTGCATTTTCTATCCCTATTCATCGCATCATATCTCATCATTCGTAGCTCCATTTTGCGCGTGTGATATATCAAAATGTTCGTTAGGATGTCCTCTTCATTTTGTTCCATTGAACCATGCTTGTTTGAGTCCATCTTGATGCCTAGAATTCTGTTGCAAGAGTGCTATAAAATGTTAGTTCCTGATTCTTATCAGTTTATGAGCATTTGTCTTTTTTGCCATGATATTTGTGTGCATCCTATGAACTTGAGCCCTACATGTGTTTTGGTCTATGCCATGCCATCTTTATAGGGGTGTATGCCATGTATTTTTGTGATCAATGTGGTGACTAGCACAAGCATGCAAAGTAGCTCTCGTGATGTTGCTGTTTTCAGGGACTTAGAATTCTTCTGTCATTTCCCTGATGTTATTTTTGTGCCATGTATTCATGTTGCTACAGAGTGATCCATGCCTCTTTTGAGCTTGTTCAGTAAGGATGATTTTGATATATTGTTATGTTCTATCCATCCATGTCTTTGTTTGCAATTATGGAGTACCCTAGCATGACTCAATCTTGCTCTACTTTTGCTATAAAATGTTCCTGGCAGATTGTTTACATGTTATTCAATTTTGCCAAGGTTGTTGTAGTTGATCCTTGCATGCTATGAGATGGTTCTTGCCATGGTTAGCTTCTTGAACATGTCTTCTTACTGGGTGTATTCTTAGTTTGTCATGCAATGCCTTGTGGTGAGTGCATTGAGTTTGCAAACATGCCTACGTAACTCTGTTTTTACCATGTCCAGTTTTCTGCCAAGTCTGGATCTGTTAACGAAACTTGCTATGTTTATATGGGTGCCATCATTCTTATGATCCTTTTTGGCTTATGGTCAGTAAGGGACTTTTGTTATATGCTTTGAGTAGTTTCATGCCATGCCTTGCTTTTCCATGATATGTTCCTGTAGCATGTTGTTATCTTGCTCTAAACATTGCTTCCTGATATTAATTCCTGGCATGTTAGTATTTTCACTAAGTCCGTGAAGCTGATATCTTTTGCACTTTTGCCATGCTTGTTTGAACCTGCAATTGTGTGATTTAGCCGTATCTCAGTGTTCATCTTTTGTCAAGCATCTTGAGTAGATCACTGCCATGTGCTTTGTTGTTATGTTAGAGTGCAGTAGCTTAGTTTCTTGTTGCATTCTAGATGGCATCGTGCTGTTAATCGCAGATTTGTGCCATTTTTGTTTTGCTTGCCATTTGCAAACCGTGCATCCGTTTCCGGCGATATTTATATCGATTTCAACCGAAATCAACTCATCTTTCCAGCGGCCCACTTGGTTTTCCAAGTTGAGGCCTGGTTCAATCTTTCCCTTCCAAAGCATGCATATGCATTGCATATTACATCCCGCATATCATGCCATGTTTTGCATCATGTTGCTTGTGCATTGCACCGTGGTTGATTGTGTTTCCCTTGCTTGTGTTCTTTCTTTGGGTAGAGCCGGGAGACGAGTACGTGATCGAGGAACCTGTTGAGTATGCTTACGAGGATCAAGCTTACGTCAACTCGGAGAACTTTGCAGGCAAGATGACCATACCCTCGAAATCACTTCTATCTTTGCTTGCTAGTTGCTCGCTCTATTGCTATGCCTATGCCGCGATACCTACCACATGCTTTATCATGCCTCCCATATTGCCATGGCAAACCTCTAGCCCACCTTGTCCTAGCAAACCTTTGTTTGGCTATGTTACCGCTTTGTTCAACCCCTCTTATAGCATTGCTAGTTGCGGGTGAAGATTGGAGTTTGTTCCTTGTTGGAACATGTTTATTGTTGGGATATCATTATTTTATCTTGTTTACTTTAATGCACCAATATACTTGGTAAAGGGTGGAAGGCTCGGCCTTATGCCAGGTGTTTTGTTCGACTCTTGCCGCCCTAGTTTCCATCATACCGGTGTTATGTTCCTTGATTTTGCGTTCCTTACACGGTTGGGTTATAATGGGAACCCCTTGACAGTTCGCCTTGAATAAAACTCCTCCAGCAAGGCCCAACCTTGGTTTTACCATTTTCCGCCTAAGCCTTTTCCCTTGGGTACACGGACTCAAGGGTCATCTTTATTTTAACCCCCCGGGCCAGTGCTCCTCTGAGTGTTGGTCCAAACTAGAGTCCTTTGCAGCGCCCCCTCAGGGAAACTCGAGGTTTGGTTTTAGTTGTACGGAGCGCTCATCCGATGTGCCCTGAGAACGAGATATGTGCAGCTCCTATCGGGATTTGTCGGCACATTCGGGCGGCTTTGCTGGTCTTGTTTTACCATTGTCGAGATGCCATGTAACCGGGATTCCGAGTCTGATCGGGTCTTCCTGGGAGAAGGAATATCCTTCGTTGACCGTGAGAGCTTGTGATGGGCTAAGTTGGGACACCCTTGCAGGGTTTTGAACTTTCGAAAGCCGTGCCCGCGGTTATGGGCAGATGGGAATTTGTTAATATCCGGTTGTAGAAAAACCTGACACGTAACTTAATTAAAATGAATCAACAGCGTGTGTAGCCGTGATGGTCTCTTTTCGGCAGAGTCCGGGAAGAGAACACGGTCTCGTGTTATGCTTGAACGTAAGTAGTTTTAGGATCACTTCCTGATCTTTGTAGCTTCTCTACCATGCTTTGCCTTCTCTTCTCACTCTCATTTGCGTATGTTAGCCACCATATATGCTAGTGCTTGCTGCAGCTCCACCTCACTACCTTTTCCTTCCCATAAGCTTAAATAGTCTTGATCACGAGGGTGTGAGATTGCTGAGTCCCCGTGACTCACAGATTACATCCAAAACCAGATGCAGGTGCCGATGATGTCATTCCAGGGGATGCGATCGAACTCAAGTGGGAGTTCGATGAGGATTCATGATGTTACTACGTTTCCTTTCCAGACGATCAGTAGTGGAGCCCAGTTGGGGCGATCGGGGATCTTATGCATTTGGGGTTGTCTTTATTTTGGTTCCATAGTCGGACCTTGATTGTATTCTAGATGATGTAATGCTATATTTTTATGTATTGTGTGAAGTGGTGATTGTAAGCCAACTCTTTATCTCTTTCTAGTTCAGTACATGGGATGTGTAAAGATTGCCCCTCTTGCGACATGCCTACAATGCGGTTATGCCTCTAAGTCATGCTCCGACACGTGGGACATATAGCCGCATCATGGGTGTTACACGGCTGCCCGCTGACATGGCGACAAGTGGCGGTGGGGGAGTGCGCCAGTGCTGAAAACGAGGATGGAGGTGGCTGGCGGATGCGGGGAGCCCGAGGGGAAGGCTAGAAGGTAGGTAGAGGCTAGGGGATGCCCAAATTTAGAAGGGGTGTGTTTATATAGGGAAAAGGGTTAGGGTTAGGGGTTTTTTGGACCCTCGGATCGCGATCTTGGGGCTCCGGACAAAGGGGAAAAACTAGGTGGGCTGCGGGTGAGTGGTAGTGGGCTGTGCAGAAGGCTCGAGCTGAGAGAAGAGAAGAGAGAGAGGCCCGGGGACTGTTTCCGGGGACCGAAAACGTCCGATGATTTGACCGACTATATTGTCGCTATAGTTATCCGATGGGGCGTCAAACGGACTCCGAATGCGATGAAACTTGGCAAGTGACCTACTGACAACATAACAAAACCGCATGCCAACTTTAAACCCATTCCGAGAACATTTTCCGGCCACTTATAAAATAATATTTCGGACGTGCCGCGGGTGCGTGTGAGTGTGTATGGGCTCAGAATGGACAACAGACGGAACTGGGGGAACCAGAACGGATGCAAGTTTGAAAACATGATGATGCAATGCACATGATGACATGACAAGATGCAACACGCAAGCGAAAGACATGGCAACGACGGCGAATAACTGGAAGACACCTGGCGCGTTGGTCTCGGGGCATCACAACACTCCACCACTACAAGAGGATCTCGTCCCGAGATCTAGGATGGCACTGGAGAGAAAACGGAAGAGAAAGAGAAGAGGTAAAACTAAGTTGCTTCTTGACGAACGAGTGAAACCACGAACCTTGAGAGGTTGAACAAATTGAAACAAAGAATACAACAAAGATGAACAAAGTTGAAAACACACCGTAAGAAAAGAGGAACAAGGAACATTACTAGAACCTTGTAGGTTGAAAGACATAAGAAAAGGGTTGCAATGAACAAGAAGTACATGCAAGCACTCTGGTAGAAACGAGATGTACAAGGAACGCTAAAGATCAATTACGACATCACTCCAGTTGGAAAAGGAAGGTAAAGAATATAAACTTGGCAAAACGAAAGCACTTGGACGAGACTCCGGTTAGAAGAGGAATGATATACATAACACTTCGGTTAAAATAAGTTAGAGAAGGGAAAAGAATGATATAATTTGGACAACACTCCGACTATAAATGGAAGGAATCGAACATGATCTAGACAAGATGAGAGGATACTTGATGAAATCAACAACACACTGCCTCCGGAACTATTGAAAGAATGGCGGAAGGGGCAAGAAAGATTTCAGACGGCACTCCGGTTGAGAAGGAGGCAAAACTTGATAAGATGAGAGAACTTGAATGAAGGACACGGCACTCCGTTTGAATGGATAGACAAAGTAAAGAGCATGATCTTGGCAAAACGAGGTGATAGGACGAAGAGAGCAACATCACCATGCCTCCGGAAGAAATAATAGAAGATAGATCATTGGAATAAAAGAATGGAGAAGAGAATGCCAACTTCTGCCACAACTGATCTTGGAAAGCACCCTTCCAAGAAGGTTATGACAGATTTGTTGGAAAACCAACAACGAAAAGAACAAGCTTGTAGTGGGCTTATGGAGAACATCTCAAAACTATGAGGTGAAATTCTGCCGCTAACGAAAACAATAGATTGGATTGATATCAACAAGGAGACGAGAAGCTTATTTCACCGGGAGGATAAATGAAGAACTTGGGTCATTTATAAGCACCATAATTAGCAACAATCCTTAGGGAAAAGCTTTAGGTGAAAAATAACCCAAGATAATTCCAACGAAGAGATTGATGGTTTGAAAAGATGTTTTGAGCGAAGAGAAAATGATGGATTTAGATATGTCACTCTTGAAACTTGTGAATCATGAAACACGAAGGGAAATTATCAACAATGACATAACACCACCTCAAATGATAAGGTAGAAAGAATTGCACTTCAGAATGCAAGAAGAGGAATACTTGCTCCCCTCAAAACAAAACATGTGTTGAACACCATGTTTATTTTAGAGTATAGCTTGGCGGATCTTAGCTTTGAGAGAAATCTTGAAGAACAATTGAACAATGAAAAGAATCCTTGACGAACCACCATGTAGCCTCCATGAAGAACTCCGGTAATAAAAGAATGATCAAAAGGAAGTTAAGGATACAAAGAATAAGATTGAAGCCTTGCAATGATTAGTTGGAGCTTTGAAATGATATAGTTGAGAGATCTTGGGACTCCGGGAAAGAAAGATGAACAAATGAAATCAAGAATTTTGATGAACCTCCGGAATAAGGAATTAGATCACTTGGATGAAACAAGAATAAGAGCTACATTACGCTTATCCTTCACCAATTTAAATTGATGACAAGCAACGGATTTGACATACTACTTATTCTCATAGAAAGGATGAAGATAGATCTAGCGTAAACTTGAGAAGGTCTTCAATGAACCACCGGTACGATTTGGAAACAACGAATGAATTGATATGATAACGAAGGAAGAGAAAATCTTGAACGAACCACCGTAAGAATTGAAAATGAACGAAGAAAAGATAAGGAAACACCAGGAAGAATTAGAAAACGAACGAAGATACTTGAGGGAATTTGATACATGAGAACGAATAGATCACGAACTGATTAGAGAATATTTGAATGATGCACCGGTAAGATTTGGAGAACAATAGTTGAAAGCTGAGAATGAATAAACCTGAATTGATGGCCTTCGGAGAATCAAACTGAAAATAACTCCTGAATTGCTCCATATGGGTGAAAAGAATTCTCACAATCGAAAACAATTATGAGAGGATGGCATCAAGCTAGAACCATGAATATTCACCAGAACAGATAGGATTGAAGAGAAACTCTTCTTCGGTCTTCAAATGTTGAGAATGACGATGAGAAACACCACCATGAATTGTTGAGGTACCCCGGAATAATGCAGAAAATAAAGGTTGAATCAACAATGAAAAGAATTTGAAAGATCTTGGAGAAAGACATTTGACTGATGACCAACCATTCTTACGTTAAACTTTGAAATGTATTTGAGGATAGCGCCGGGAAAAGAAGAGTCAGATAAGATCCTAGGAAAAGACTAGTGGGTTAGGGCCCACTCAAAAGATACACCGTTGAACGATTTAAAAGATAGATTGCGCTGGTTGAATTAAATGGCTCGAAAGAGATAACAACCTCGAGATATCTTGAACGAATTAGCAATGGAAAGGCGAGTCTTCTGAGATGTCTTCAGCCCTCCGGAACAATTAAATAGTGAGAGGTGAATGATTAAGAGGTGCACCGGCATGAGAAAACATTTGAAACGAGAAAGGATATGATTGACAAGGCTTGACTTGAATCCACCGGAGAAGAAAAGAATGTAGAATAATACACTTGAAGCTCCGTTAGTATCTTCCTGAGAATCACCGGATAAGAACATTGACAGAAAAGAAATGAGAGGCTTCCCATCAGTAAAATGATACTTGATTAAGACATCTGATTTCCTGAAGGAAAAAAGGGTGGGAGGGCGGGAAAACAAAGGCAGCTTGGGACGAATGAAATGAACACCGTTGAGAAGACTTTGAGTTGATCTTGCGGATGGGAAAATGATCGGATCCACTTGAAGAGAAACACGTCGGTTGAAAAGGATTGACATGACCATCTCGATGATCGAAAAAGGATTAGCACTCCCATAGAAATATGAGAACACTATTTTAGGAAAAGGTATGGAATCAACACTTGACATTGAAGCAACTCGAATACCACAACTGAAAAAAACAAAGGATTGGTTTGCAGAATCAACCGGAAACAAACATATGATAGATCCCATATCGTATCATGTGTCTGTTGGAAGGATATCCTACGAGCTACCTGAATTCCCACTTATAAACTCCCGAAACTTTCTGGTTATGCAATCAGGTGTTGGGGATACAGGGGAAACATAATATCTCACCCAAACTAATAATTCCTACATCCAGCTGTATCCATCCTTCAACACATAACCAAGAAACCTTCGGAAATCATGTACCTCGACCTTCGAAAAGCATCCGTTATACGAGTTATGGCAATACTCCCGAACTCCCGCCCCAGTACTGGGTGGCGTCGAGGTTATCTCACCAACAATTGCATAAAAGAGATTTTCGATGTCGGCGAACTCAGGTATTCCAGAACTGCAATGATAAAATTGTGACGACAACACCTCAGAGCTCAACTCCCTGGGACACTGCCACAACCCCTAAATGTCAGGAGGCACCAAGAACAATGTTCTCGTCACAAAACCATCGGAACGATTCCAAGATACCCGTGTGATCCTAAAAAATATTAGTGAAATTTGAGAAGAGAAGAGTCAAAACTTCTACGCCAGGAGGCCTCACTAGAGCGACGAAGGGACCGAGGAGTAAAAAGAATCCTACTCTCCGATATATATAATCCTAAGACTCAAAACATTTTGTTCTACACTCAACAACGTCAGTGATTCGATCAAGCAAGGGGCTCCTAAGTCGGGGATGGCTCTGATACCAACTTGTAACACCCACGATGCGGCTATATCTCCCACGTGTCGGGGCACGACTTACAGGCATAACCGCATGGTAGGCATGTCACAAGAGGGGTAATCTTTACACATCCCATGTACTGAATACGAAAGGAATAAAGAGTTGGTTTACAATTGCCACTTCACACAATACATAAATATATCATACATCATCCAGAATACAATCAAGGTCTGACTACAGAACCAAAATGAAGAAAGACCACCCCAAATGCTAGATCGTTGATCGACCTGACCAGGCTCCATTACTGATCAACAGGAAACAAAACAACACAACAAACAAGATCTTCATCGAGCTCCCACTGGAGCTGGGTTGCGTCATCTGCACTAGTATCATCGGCACCTGCAACTGTTTGGAAGTATCTGTGAGTCACGAGGACTCAGCAATCTCACACCCGCGAGATCAAGACTATTTAAGATTATGGGTAGTGTCGGTGTCAAAACCGGCGGATCTCGGGTAGGGGGTCCCGAACTGTGCGTCTAGGCGGATGGTAATAGGAGACAAGGGACACAATGTTTTTACCCAGGTTCGGGCCCTCCCGATGGAGGTAAAACCCTACTCCTGCTTGATTAATATTGATGATGTGGGTAGTACAAGAGTAGATCTACCACGAGATCAAAGAGGCTAAACCCTAGAAGCTAGCCTATGGTATGATTGCCGTTCGTCCTATGGACTAAAACCCTCTGGTTTATATAGACACTAGAGAGGGCTAGGGTTACACAGAGTCGGTTACAGTGGGAGGAGATCTACATATCCGTATTGCCAAGCTTGCCTTCCACGCCAAGGAAAGTCCCATCCGGACACGGGACGAAGTCTTCAATCATGTATCTTCATAGTCCAAGAGTCCGGCCAAAGGTTATAGTCCGGCTATCCGGACACCCCCTAATCCAGGACTCCCTCAGTAGCCCCTGAACCAGGCTTCAATGACGACGTGTCCGGCGCGCAGATTGTCTTCGGCATTGCAAGGCGGGTTCCTCCTCCGAATACTTCATAGAAGATTTTGAACACAAGGATAGTGTCCGACTCTGCAAAATAAGTTCCACATACTGCCATAGAGAGAATAATATTTACACAAATCTAATCTGCAGACGTATTCCGTAGCGTGTCATCACGCCACAGCCAACCCTTTATTTGAACCGTTTTTACCGTCCCACCTCAGCGCGTTTTGCGAGGCGGTTTCCTTGGCATGTCTTGTCAAAGCGGAGATCGTGTCCCCTTTATTTACGGGATTCTCATCAACATGGACGCGGGTAACCCAATCGTGCCCGTTGGTGTGTCTCCTCGATCAAAGGCGAGTCCCAAACGGCCACGGGGAGGGCTCTTGGTATTCAACCTCTTATAAAGAGACCAAGGCCTTACTCCTTTCTTTTGATCTCAATCGAATTCGCCCTTCGCCTCGAGTTCCAACACCCAAGGCTCCAAATTTCAGGTGTTTCGGACCTTCGACGATGTCCGGCTTCGAGCTTCGAGGCCGATGGACGCCTTCCTCCGTCACGGAGGAAGACGTGCTAAAGCTGAGAGAGGCCAGGTTTTTGACCGGCGAAATCTCGCATAGGCTGCCTGCTCACGGGCAGGTTATTCCTACTCCCAAGCCTGGTGAGAGCGTGGTGTTCGTGTCTCACTTCCTCCGAGGGATAGGCTTCGCGACGGATCCCTTCGTGAGGGGGCTCATGTTTTATTATGGGCTGGAATTTCACGACTTAGCCCCGGAGTCCATCCTTCACATCTCATCGTTCATTGTCGTGTGCGAAGCCTTCCTCCGTATTACTCCTCACTTTGGACTGTGGCTTAAGACCTTTAAAGTAGAGCCGAAGATGATTGAGGGATAGCACGTGGAGTGCGGAGGCGCTGTTATAAGCAAGAATGCTGACGCTCCATGGCCCGAGGGCTCTTTTCAAGAGGAGTTCAGCTTATGGCAACAAGAGTGGTTTTATATCACAGCTCCCAGGAGCACCAAGTGGGTGGCGCTGCCTGCTTTCCGCTCAGGTCCCCCGCCACGACTGGCATCGTGGGTCAATAAGGGGCTGGACTGGGGGTTGACAAAGGACGTGCCCCTGTTGCAGGCCGCATCTGAGATCTCCTAGAAAGAGACATCAGTCTGGTCATGGTGACGCAGGTTATGTTAATTCGCCGAGTTCTGCCCTGCAAACGTCGCCCCCTCCGTCTGTGGGAGTTCAACCCGGAGGGACCACGAGTTCTCCAACATTTTCTTGGCATGATGCCCGTGGAGATGTACAAATTGTTCTTCGGACCACAAGTAGTGTGTCCGATTCTACGGAGGACGCAGGTCTGAGCTGCAATCGTCCGGATACTCAAGTAAGTAGCCATGTGCCCGGACACACCATCCGTTCATTTATCACAACATCACCCTTAAAAGAGGTGTCTTTGAAACAGGAGTGGGTAGCAAAGGCGAAGTTAATCAGGTGTCTAGCCCCCCTTCCCGAGACCTCGCCAGATCCCGTGTTAACCAGGATGCTGGAGATCGTGCCTTTGGAAGAAAGCGAAGGGGGGGACAAAGAAGCTGCTGCCTCCCCAAAGGAGACTATCTGGAAAGGAGGTATCGAAAATCCCTCTACTCAGGGGAGGAAGAGGACTGCCTCTGAAGACCCAGAGTCCATGGTCTCAAAGCGGGGGAAGAAATCTTCGCTAGAGGGTCCTGTGCTGGGGGATGACTCGGTCGTACTATGCCCTCAAGGGAATCAGCCCTCCACCAAGCCGTAAGTAGAGAGGGGAGGTTTAAAATGAGATAAATCCTTGTTTTATTTTTGAGGAAAATAACCGAAATTTTACCTTGTAGTTCAGATCTCAGCCCTTCTCAGCAGAGCTCATCTTCGGGGGATCTTCTTCCGGAGATGATGGAGAGCGGAACGCCTCCCCCTGCTGTACCGCCTTACGAGGCGGGCGATCCTGAGGTATCGTCGCGGAGGGTTTCTCCAAATCCGGCAGGGCCGGAAGGCAGTCATATAGCCCCCCAAGGCCATCCATGTCCGGTCTTTGAAAAAGGCCATCGAACGAGTCCGGCACCGCCTGGTGCTCGGTCGGATGAACTGAAGGATCTGTTAGGGTGAGCGTCTATCTCAGAGGAACACCGTACGTTGATGGGTACGGTAATTGAAAGGATTTTGTCCGCTGAAAGCGGGTTGCACGAGGCTGTCAGGAGTTTACTGACAGGTTTTGAGGTACGCGAGGTGATGTACCTTTTGACAGTTCCGCATATAAGATGCGCCCTGTGTAGATAGTAGCCCCCCGAGACTCTGTGTGTTGTCGAAGACGACAACACATAGAGGATCATAGTCCCAGGTGTAATTTTGCCGCCTTCCTATGTAGGTGGCGAAGTGTCCGGTGGCCATCCGGACTGATGAATTTGCCGAGCTAACGCGGCAACTTGACGTGGTAGATGTCGACATCGCGCTTGTCAACAAGCAGCTTGACGAGGCACAAGGTATGTAATTTCTCCGGAGACACCTGGTAAGAGGAGCTTGATGCCAGTATCTTACAGCGTGTGCGCTTGTGCAGATGGGGTCACTGCCATGGAGAACCTTCGAGCGGAACTTGCCCGAGCCAAGGAGCAAGCCAGGAGAAGTGATGCGGCTGCCGTAAAGGCAATTGAAGAGCTGAAAGACGAACAGGCTGCTCACTGCCGAAGCAAGAAGGAAATGGCTGAAATGGCTGTGAAGTTAAAGAACGTTGCTGACCGCTGCAAGCTTCTTGAAAAAGAAGATCGGGCGGAGCGGACAGACCTGGAGAAGGCCACTATAGCGGCAAGGATGCTCGTTCTGCGATGGGAGCAATGAAGGAGGAGCTGCGTCAGGCCGGAGATATCACGACTGGAAAGCCCTTTATGCTGCGGATGAAGTTCGGAGATCCTAAATACGCTCCATTGGACCGGATGTGGAGTTCGGCGGACGCATATCTGGATTTAGCTGCGAGTGCCGCTGATGCGGCCGAACATTTCCGAGATCAGAAATATAGCGAAGTGGAGAAGCTCTTCTGGTCACAATTCAACAATCCGGAGCGTCTGCTTCCGTTGACCGATCGTTTGGCCGAATGGGTCGAACTGAATAGGTTGTCCGGACTCGCCATGAAGGATGTCGTTAATCATCTGTGGCGGGAAAGGCCAAAGCCAAATAGTTATTTTAGCTTGGTGCAGCAGTTCCTTGGTGCCGTGCCGCATATCAATGCGATGGAGAGGTCAGCATGCATAGAGGGTGCGCGGATGGCCCTTGCCTGTGTCAAGACATACTGGGCGGAGATGGAGGCCGCCGCTGTTGCATCCCAAGATTCGGACGGAGGCCGAATACCTGCTGAGCACTATTTTCAGAAAGTTTTGCAAGGCGCTTGTTTAATAGAGACGCAGTGCTCGAAGGATATTATGTTCGAATAACGTGTATTATTGTAAAACAATATTTTGATGAATTGTAGATGCTTTTTATACTTGTGCCTGCAAGTATTATAATGCCTCCTGTGCGGCCGTTGAGGTATATGTGTATATAATCTGAAAGATGGCAGTCGTCGGCTTCAGCCCCCACGCATATAATGCGGGGGTGTTCGCAGAAGGCGCATTCTCACATTTGATCCAACGTCTTGGTCCATGAAGGAGGTGATAGCTCAGCGAACTAGGCAATCGGACTATAATGCTTTATCACTTTCACTTAGCCATAGGAGTTTGAGAGGGGGGCTACTATATAGCCCCTGGTGGCGCCGCGCTCGCCCGAACTCGGGGCGCGTGTGTGCCTGGCCGGGAAACGGCCCTTCGTTAATGCGGAGGAATCCCGAAGACTCCGATAGGTCATCGAGTGGTTGATCAGTCGCACGCTATATCATGACAGTCAGTTTCCGGCTTTCTCTACTGAGGTGCTCGCCTGGCTGAACCGGGGCACAATCGCAGTAGTTCTCCTGGTGCCGCCTTAGCCGATAGAGCGGAATGTAAGGCAGCAAAACACAGGATCCGGGCAAACCCAACATTTGACCAAAGACATGATTCGGAGCTGATGCACATAAGGCCAAACTTGCGACGCCGAACACTCCCTAAGGTATTTGGTCTTTATAAAAACGGGCTGAGCAGTGCCCATGATAATAAGCCCCTGGTGTCCAGGTACGTGCGAAATTCTGACGTGGCCACATGCCAAGACACCAGCCTCCTCCTTGGTTATACTGTGAATCCAGGGGATGTGCATCAACAAGAGATAGTGAAAAAGGTTTACGCAGGGTCTTAATCTAAAGAGAATCCTTGGGACGGGTCCCTGCTGCACGTCTGCGCCTGTGTCTTCGTTGCGCCGTGTCCTGGACGGGTGTAGCACGGTGTTCATCTGTAAAAGAGAGGAACTTAGTTGAAAGAAGAATAGTCGTGCGAAATATATGTTGTACTAAGTAAACAAAGTATAATTCAAGATGGGGAAAATTGAGCCTTATTGTCGCTTATTTTACATATGCGGAGCCCCTTGTATAGGGGTGTACGGCTACAAAAACCTTTTATCAATTATAAGTTTGCTCCGGACTCGCCTAGCCGTGTCCGTGGTCTTAATGACCTGTTAGATGCTTTTGTTGGTGAAGCTGTTTTAATGTGTGGCTGTCAAGGCAGCCGTATAGTCTTCTGCGCGCGAGGAACATTCAATGTTTCCCTTTAGTGAGATGATGCCTCATGGGCCGGGCATCTTAAGTGTGAGAGATGCATAATGCGGTATTGCGTTAAAGCGGGCGAAAGCTTTGCGTCCCAGTAGTGCTTGATAGCCACTTGAAAATGGGGCGATGTGGAAGGTTAGCTTTTCGCGACGGAAGTTATCGGGGGAACCGAGCATTACTTCTAGCAGGAGAGAACCCGTGCAATGGGCATCCGGGCCTGGCGTTACTCCTTTAAAGGAAGTGTTGCTATGGCGAATTTTTGTTGGGTCCATCCCCATTTTGTGGACTGTGTCCTGATATAGCAGGTTTAGACCACTGCCGCCGTCCATCAGGACTTGTGTAAAGTGGAATCCGTCGATTATCGGATCTAATACCAAGGCGGTCCAACCTGCGTTCCGGATACTTCTGGAGTAATCCTGATGGTCGAAGGTGATCAGTTTTAACAACCAGTGGCGAGACTCCTTTGTGATAGGCCGCATGGCGCGTATCTCTATAGGCGCCACTTTGTTTTCCCCTTTTGTCACATGAAGTAAGTTTACTGTATTGACTTCTTGTGGGAAATTCTTTTGTTTCCCGGTTCTCTGCTTGTGGGGTTCGTCATCGTCCTCACTTGGTGTATCGAGCCCCTTGTGTTCGGCGTTGAGTTTGCCGGATTGCTTGAAGACCCAACATTCTCTGTGGGTATGGTTTGCAGGCTTCCCGGGAGTGCTGTGGATTTGACATATTTTGTCCAAGATTTTGTTTAGGCTAGATAGCTCGTCCCTGTTATCCTTGAGGGGCAGCTTTTTTTGACCCTGCCGAGAGCTTTTGAATCCGGTGTTGACTGCTGTGCTCTTCGGGCTGTTTCCCTTATTTCGGCGCTGGTCCTTGCTGCGACGCGGTTTCCCGTTTCCATCCCTGACTTCGGATGTACTTGGGTCACTGGTGCTGCATCTTGCCAACCAACTGTCCTCTCCCGCACAAAAGCGAGTCATGAGGCTTGTTAATGCGGCCATTGTTCTTGGCTTTTCTTGGCCGAGGTGTCTGGCGAGCCATTCGTCTCGAACGCTATGTTTGAAAGCTGCTAAGGCTTCGGCGTCCGGACAGTCGACTATCTGGTTCTTTTTAGTAAGAAATCTGTTCCAGAGTTTCCGGGCTGACTCTCCGGGCTGTTGAGTTATATGACTTAAATCGTCTGCATCCGGAGGCCGGACATAGGTCCCTTGAAAATTTGCCCGAAAAGCATCCTCGAGCTCTTCCCAACTTCCAATGGTGTTTTCGGGAAGGCCTTTAAGCCAATGCCGGGCTGGCCCTTTGAGCTTGAGGGGTAAGTATTTTATGGCGTGGAGGTCGTCTCCTCTGGCCATATGGATATGGAGGATATAGTCCTCAATCCAGACTCCAGGGTCTGTCGTTCCGTCGTACGCCTCTATGTTTACGGGCTTGAATCCCGCTGGAAATTCATGGTCCAGCACCTCATCGGTGAAACATAGGGCGTGTGCGGCACCCCTGTATTTGGGTGTGCCGTAGTGTTCAGATGTTTGTTGTGTTGCATTGCTTACTAAAGCTTGCTTTCTTGGCCCATAGATAGATCTGCCTGGGCCATCTTTTTGATGCGAATCCTTGAGTGGGTTGCGTGCTGGCTTGTGTGCGGCGCCTCTTGCCGCTCTATATTGGCCATGAGGTCGTTTATCCGACCGGGTGGCTTCCTTATTTGTTGATTGCGGAGGTTCTAAGTCCTCCTCATCAAATTCAGGCAGGAGCTTTTGCTTTGGGTAGCTTTTTGTGTGGCGACTGTCGCCGTATTTGTCTGCGGTGTTGAGTACTTTGCTCCACCTGATTCTGAGTGCATCTTCCGCAGTTTTGAGCTTCCGCTTCTGCTTTTTCAGGCTACGCGCAGTGGCGACGAGCCTTTTGTGGAGGTTCTTCTGCTCCAGGAACTTGTCCGGCGTGAGGTCGTCCGGACTGTTATCTTCGCCGGGGACGGGTTGTGCGGTTTGTTTATCCAAGTTGCCTTGTTCGGACGGTTGCTCGATGCCATGTTCATCGCTCGCCGGCTCACCCTGCTCTGTGGCTGGGTCTGTATTACCGCTGTCTCTGTCGAGGCGGGGCTTGGAGCGGCGCCTACGTCGCCGCTTTGACTGCTTTTTGGAGGAACGACCCTTTGTTGCGTCCTCCCGTTCGTCCTCGTCGTTTCCTTTGGGTGTGTCCACCATGTATACATCGTAGGATGGGGTGGCTGTCCAGTGCCCTGTGGGCGCTGGTTCCTGTTTGCCTCCTACATCATCGTCCATGCCGTCGATGTCTTCGGAGTCGAAGTCAAGCATGTCGGTTAAATCATCGACAGTGGCTACGAAGTGGGTGGTGGGTGGGCGTCGAATTTCTTCGTTGTCCGCATCCCAATCCTGTTGGCCATAATCCGTCCAGGGCTCTCCTGACAAAGAGAGAGACCTTAGTGAATTCAGAATGTCGCTGAAGGGCAAGTGCTGAAAGATATCTGCGGCAGTGAATTCCATAATCGGCGCCCAATCGGATTCGATTGGCAAGGGCGCGGAGGGTTTGGAGTCCGGAGCAGGGTCTGGCACCTTGGAGTCACGGGCTTCGCAGAGGATAAAGCTGGTGTTTGGCTCGATCGCCGTTGAGACTGCAGCCCCCGAGGCGGTGTCTAGCCACCCTCCCTCGATCGGCGCAGTTGGCTCCGAGCTAAGGGTCGGAGCTGTTACGGGCGCGGCCTCCAGGGCACTGTCCAGCGGTAGAGCTAAGTCATGCCCATCGTGACTGTGACGCCCCCGATTCAATCGTACACTAATCATACACGCAAACGTGTACGATCAAGATCAGGGACTCACGGGAAGATATCACAACACAACTCTACAAATAAAATAAGTCATACAAGCATCATATTACAAGCCAGGGGCCTCGAGGGCTCGAATACAAGAGCTCGATCATAGACGAGTCAGCGGAAGCAGCAATATCTGAGTACAGACATAAGTTAAACAAGTTTGCCTTAAGAAGGCTAGCACAAACTGGGATACAGATCGAAAGAGGCGCAGGCCTCCTGCCTGGGATCCTCCTAACTACTCCTGGTCGTCGTCAGCGGGAATCACGTAGTAGTAGGCACCTCCGGTGTAGTAGGAGTCGTCGTCGACGGTGGCGTCTGGCTCCTGGGCTCCAACATCTGGTTGCGACAACCAGGAAGAAAGGAAAGGGGGAAAAAGGGGGAGAAAGCAACCGTGAGTACTCATCCAAAGTACTCGCAAGCAAGGAGCTACACTACATATGTATGCATTGGTATCAACTGGAATAAGGCTAATATATGTGGGCTGGACTGCAGAAAGCCGGAATAAGAGGGGGATAGCTAGTCCTTTCGAAGACTATGCTTCTGGCAGCCTCCGTCTTGCAGCATGTAGAAGAGAGTAGACTGAAGTCCTCCAAGTATCATCGCATAGCATAACCCTAACCGATGATCCTCCCCTCGTCGCCCTGTGAGAGAGCGACCACCGGTTGTATCTGGCACTTGGAAGGGTGTGTTTTATTAAGTATCCGGTTCTAGTTGTCATAAGGTCAAGGTACAACTCCAAGTCGTCCTGTTACCGAAGATCACGGCTATTCGAATAGATTAACTTCCCTGCAGGGGTGCACCACATACCCCAACACGCTTGATCCCATTTGGCCGGACACACTTTCCTGGGTCATGCCCGGCCTCGAAAGATCAACACGTCGCAGCCCCACCTAGGCACAACAGAGAGGTCAGCACGCCGGTCTAAACCTAAGCACACAGGGGTCTGGGCCCATCGCCCTTAGCGCACCTGCACGTTGCGTACGCGGCCGGAAGCAAAACTAGCCCCCTTAATACAAGAGCAGGCTTACGTTCCAATCCGGCGCGCGCCACTCAGTCGCTGACGTCACGAAGGCTTCGGCTGATACCACGACGCCGGGATACCCATAACTACTCCCGCGTAGATGGTTAGTGCGTATAGACCAAATGGCCAAACTCAGATCAAATACCCAGATCTCGTTAAGCGTGTTAAGTATCCGCGAACGTCGACCAGGGCCAGGCCCACCTCTCTCCTAGGTGGTCGGAACCTGCCCTGTCGCTTCGCCTCAAAGATCCACTCGCGGGTGCTCCTCAAGCCGACCCGTCTTTAGTCACCACATGTATCATGTATAAAGTATATAGTATATACCCGTGATCAACTCCCGAGTGATCACGGCCCGATAGTATAGCATGGCAGACGGACAAGGATGTAGGGCCACTGATGAAAAACTAGCATCCTATACTAAGCAATTGGGATTGCAGGTAAAGGTAACAACAGTAGTAGCAAGGACAGGCTATGCATCAGTATAGGATTAACGGGAAGCAGTAACATGCTACACTACTCTAATGCAAGCAGTATAGAGAAGAGTAGGCGATATCTGGTGATCAAAGGGGGGCTTGCCTGGTTGCTCTGGCAAGAGAGAAGGGTCGTCAACTCCGTAGTCGTACTGGGTAGCAGCGGCGTCGGCCTCGGTGTCTATCGAGAGAAGAGGGGGGAGAAACAATAAATATATAAGCAAGCATATGCATAGTGATGCATGACATGACAAGTAACGACGTTAGAGGTGCCCTAACGCGGTAGTAGGTGATACCGGTGAAGGGGGATGACATCCGGGAAAGTATCCCCGGTGTTTCGCGTTTTCAGGCAGAGGAGCCGGAGGTGAAATGTTGCAGGTTCACTATGCTAGGGACGCGTGGCGGGCGAACGGGCTGCGTATCTGAATTCGTCTCGTCGTTCTGAGCAACTTTCATGTACAAAGTTTTTCCATCCGGGCTACGGTTTATTTTATATTAATTTTAAAAGATTTAAATCATTTTTAGGATTTATTTAATTAATTTAATCAACATTGTCCAGAATAGTGTCTGCTGACGTCATCGTGACGTCAGCATGACATCAGTAGTTGACTTGGTCAACCTGACAGGTGGGTCCCGTTCGTCATACTCTGTTTAAATTAACTAACACTTAATTAGATTAATTAGTGATTAGGTTAATCTAATTATAATTAATTAACTTAATTAATTCCTTAATTAATTAATTAATTAATTATTTTTATTATTATTAAATATATATTTTTTAATTCTTTTCTATGATTAATTCTCCTTTTTTTAACGTTCTATGGGGTGGGCCCCCTTTGTCATAGGCCCGGGGGGGCTAGCGGGCACAGGGCGTTGCGGCGCCCGACTGGGCGTTCGCCCAAATCGACGGGCGAGGAGGACCGGGGCATGGCCGGGCGGAGGGCGACGCCGTCCGGGGCAAGACGAGGCCGGCGCGGGCGGAGGCACGCCGGTCAGGGCGAGTGCGCGCGAGACGGAGAGAGAGGGAGGGCCGGGGTCGAGGGCGCGGTCGGTGGTGCCGGTGCACGTGGCCGAGGCGACCAGGGGGGAAGGGCGCGGCGGCCGCGGCAGGGGAGCCGCACGGGGAAGCGGGGAGGGGCCGGGGGCGGGACGGCCCGGCGCGGGCGACGGTGGCGCCAGAGCGCGTCGAGCGGCGACGGCCGAGGCGACCTAGGGGGAGAGGAGGGCGAAGGGGGGAGTTCACGGGGGGGGGGGGGGAGTAGGGCAACGGGGCAGTGGGCTCGGGGGCGGTCGGGGAAGACCGGCGAGGAGGAGGACGAGGAGGCGTTCGGCGGCGACGGGCGAGGCTGCGGCTCCAGGTGGGGTCGCGTGAGGGAGAGGAGAGGCGCGGAGGAGGCCGGGGTGGATCCCCTCGATCCAGATCAAGAGGAGGCAGAGGGAGACCGGCGAGGTTGTTCCGACGAGGGGGGCTCCTGGCGTGGAATCCGGGCGGCGGCGGCGAACGCCCCCGATCCGATCTGGATCAGGGAGGGGGCAGGGGGGAGTGGAGCGAGTGGGGGGGGGGGGAAGTGGGGCGACTGGGGGCGACGGGGTGGGGTTAGGGTTTCGGGGGTGTGGGGTTATAGGGGAGTGGGGGCCGGTCTGGGCCAGTGGGCTGGCTAGTTGGGCCACGGCCCAGGGAGAGGGTTCTTTCACTTCTCTCTTCTTTTTGTTTAGCTTTAGGTTTTAGCTTTTCTGTTTTGTATTTTCTCTTTTGTATTTACTTTCTTTTCTGTTTTTAAATCATTTTAAATTATCTAGACATTTTATAAAAATGTGTTTGCTTTATTATAATTACCCTTGTAATATTCGGCACCCACCGAACATTTTTGTTTCAACTTTCAAAAACTTTTATTGTTGACATTAATTTAGATTTGAATTCGACGCGGTTTGATCTAACGAAAGCCTAGCAACAGTAACCGAGGTGACGTGGCACGATTAGCGTGGAATTACTGTAGCAAGATTATCCGGGCGTTACAAATCTCCTCCACTACAAGAAATCTCGTCCCGAGATTTAGGAGGTAGAAGGAAACAGTGCAGGGTATTCATCGCGAAGACGATCCTCGCGTTCCTAGGTGGCTTCGTCTTCAGAGTGATTCGACCACTGGACCTTGAGGAACTTGATTGCCTTCTGACGGGTGCGGCGTTCAGTTTGGTCGAGAATGCGGACCGGATGCTCTTTATAGGAGAAGTCCTGTTGCAACTCGAGCACTTCATGGTCCACTGCTCGGATTGGGTCCTTGAAGCAACGGCGGAGTTGTGACACATGGAACACATCGTGAACCTGAGAAAGGTTCGGCGGAAGCTCCAGTTGATATGCCACTTTTCCACGCCTTTCGAGAATAGTGAAGGGACCGATATAGCGAGGAGCTAGCTTGCCCTTGATCCCGAAGCGGTGAGCACCCTTCATTGGTGTAACTCGAAGATAAGCCTTTTCGCCAGGTTGATAGACCATGTCTTGGTGATGTCGGTCATACTGACTTTTCGGACGTGACTGAGCAGTCTTGAGATTCTCGCGAATAATGCGAACTTGTTCTTCGGCCTGTTGGATAATATCCGGACCGAAGAGTGGACGCTCCCCAGTTTCTGACCAGTTCAGAGGGGTTCGACACTTTCGTCCATATAGCACTTCGAAGGGGGACATCTTCAGACTAGCTTGATAGCTATTATTATAAGAGAACTCGGCATATGGAAGAGATTCCTCCCATTTCTTGCCGAATGAGATTACACAAGCTCGAAGCATGTCTTCGAGAACTTGGTTGACACGTTCAACTTGCCCTTGTGACTGCGGATGAAACGCAGTACTGAAAGATAAGTGAGTCCCCATAGCTTCTTGGAAACTTGCCCAGAATCTTGAAGTGAATAAACTGCCACGGTCTGAACTGATAACCAGTGGGATACCGTGAAGTGAAACAATTCTGGCCATGTAGAGAGTAGCAAGCTGACTAGCAGTGATTGTCTCTTTGACCGCCAGGAAATGGGCAACTTTGGAAAGCCGGTCAATGACGACAAGAATAGCATCATTACCTTTCTGCGATTTGGGAAATCCAGTGACGAAGTCCATCTCAACATGGTCCCATTTCCATTCAGGAATAGAGATAGGTTGCAGAGTTCCAGCAGGCCTTTGATGCTCTGCTTTGATTCGGCGACAAACATCACACTCAGCAACATAACGAGCAATGTCCTGCTTCATATTAGACCACCAGAATCTTTGACGAATATCCTGGTACATCTTTGTACTACCAGGATGGATGGACAGAGGCGTATCATGGGCTTCTTGCATAACCCTTTTAGTCTTATCTAGATTTTTCTTCGAACATGGTACCACTAGGCGCCCTTTGAAATACAGGGCGCCATCGTCGGCGATCGTGAAGAATGAGGGCTTTCCCTTTTTTAGGTCGCGCTTAATCTTGAGGACTTCATCGTCACATTTCTGTATCCATTTGATGGTGTCCACAAGATCTGGTTTCGCAACCAGGGTATTGAGAGAACCCTTGGAAACAACATGGAGGTTCCGTTTGGGGAAATCTTCGGGAGGGGGAGGGAGTGATCCCGGAGGAACAATATGGAGGTTCAGCCTTCTAAATTCTTCGGCAAGCGAGGGCTGAACTTTGTGGACCTGGAGGTGGTTGCAGTAAGACTTGCGGCTCAAGGCATCAGCCATTACATTAGCCTTGCCGGGGGTATAGGATATACCCACGTCAAAGTCTACAGTCTCCATCCATCTTTGCTGGCGTAGGTTCAAATCTGGCTGAGTAAACAGATACTTCAGACTTTGATGGTCGGTGAAGATCTCGCAACGATTACCGAGAAGGTAATGTCGCCACTGCTTCAGTGCATGAATGACAGCAGCAAGCTCGAGGTCGTGAACCGGGTAGTTTTCTTCATGAGGGTGCAGTTGACGAGAGGCATAAGCAATCACTCTGCGCTCCTGCATTAGGACACAGCCTAATCCTTGGCGGGAAGCGTCGCAGTAAATGACGAAGTCCTTCTTAGTATCAGGTGGTGCAAGCACGGGGGCAGAAGTCAACTTGTCTTTGAGCGCCTGGAAACTTTCCTGACACTTGTCTGTCCAGTCGAACTTGACACCCTTATGCAACAGATTAGTCAGGGGCCTGGCAATCTTGGAGAAGTTCTCGACGAATCGACGGCAATAGCTGGCGAGACCGAGAAAACTTCGGACTTGCTTGACGTTCTTCGGAGGAGTCCAATCGAGAATAGCCTGAACTCGTTCAGGGTTGACGGCAATACCATCCTTGGAGATGACATGCCCAAGATAGGTTACTTCGGGGAGCCAGAATTCACACTTGGAATACTTAGCATACAGTTGATGTTCTCGAAGCTTCTCTAGCACAAGACGCAGATGTCCAGCATGTTCTTCCTCGTTCTTGGAAAATACAAGGATATCGTCCAGATAAACCACGACGAACTTGTCGAGGTAATCCATGAATATATAATTCATCAGACGAGAGAAGGTGGCGGGAGCATTCGTTAAGCCGAATGACATGACGGTGTACTCATATGACCCATACCGAGTCACGAAGGCGGTTTTTGGGATGTCCTCTTCACGAACACGGATCTGGTGGTAACCCAACCTCAAGTCGAGTTTGGAGAACACTGATGAGCCAGCCAGTTGATCATAAAGATCATTGATCCGAGGAAGAGGGTATTTATTCTGAATGGTAGCTTGGTTTATAGGACGGTAGTCTTGGACCAATCGGTTTGTCCCATCCTTCTTCCTAACAAAGAGAGAAGGTGCTCCCCAAGGAGAGCAACTTGGGCGAATGAAACCTTTGGTAAGAGATTTGTCGATTTCCTCCTTAAGCTCAATGAGTTCATGCGGCGGCATCTTGTAGGGTCGTTTAGCTATAGGGGTAGTGCCAGGTTTCAAGTCGATGATGAACTCGACAGCTCTAGCAGGGGGAGTCCCTGGAAGTTCTTCTGGGAAGACATCTTGGAATTCACGAACGACGGGAATGTTTTCAATGCCCTCGAGTGGTGCAGCGTTCAACGCATTCAAGGCATAAAGTCGTGCCTCGGCGTTCTGAACTAGATGAGCTTGGTAAGCTATTATTTCGTCAGAAGGGTGTAGCAGATGGACGACCTTGGTGGCGCAAACTATAGAAGCAGTATGCGCTTTCAACCAATCCATTCCCAGAATGAGGTCGATGTTAGACGACTTCAGGATAATGGGAGAGGCATAGAATTCCAGCCCTTCGATTTCCACGGGGACATCGATGCCAACCAGTGAGGTTTGACATTGTCCCACGGGGGTTTTTACCAATACCGAAGTGTTCATCTCCTCACATTTAACGTCATGCTTGTATGCAAAATCTTCTGACATGAATGAATGCGATGCCCCTGAATCGAATAAAACAGATGCAGGTACTGAGTTTACGAGGAGTGTACCCATCACGGTAGCAGGCTGGTCTAGAACTTCATTAAGATCAACATGGTTGGCATGAACACGACTATAAGACTTGGCACTATTGTTGCGAGGCTGGTTGCTTCCACGGCCAGTTGCTGGGAGGGCCAGTTGATTCTGGTTTTGATTGCAATCCCTAGCACGGTGACCTGGCTGACCACACTTGTAGCAGAGGCCATTATTGGGAGTGGGAACAGGAGCTTGTGGTGGTGGAGCTGGAAGTCTTGTCTGCCTAGTTGGAGGAGCAGGCAGACGAGGTGCAGCATAGGACTGCCTTGGGGCAGGTGCATCCGGCTGGTACATGCTGTTGGGGATCCATATCTTGCGCTTCTGCGAGGACGGGCCCGAAGATGAGCCCGTATCACGGCTGCGCTTGTGAGAGCTCTGGTATTCCTGCAGACCAGTTTCGACGTTGATGGCTTTGTTCACCAAGGTGGCGAAATCAGTAAAGTCATGCACTAGAAGTGCGAGCTTGATGTCAGCTTGAAGGCCATCACGGAACTTCTCCTGTCTGCGTGCATCAGTTGCAATGTCTTCTTCAGCATAGCGGGACAAGTCCAGAAACTCCCGCTGATAAGCTTCCACAGTTTTATTGCCTTGGGTGAGGTTGCGGAACTCACGCTTCTTCCGGTCCATAACTCCCTGAGGAATGAAGCGAGCACGGAAGGCAGCTTGGAAGTCTGGCCAGGTGATGATTGTTCCAGCTGGCAGAGTACGCCTGTGGCTATCCCACCATTGAGCTGCGGGTCCTTTCAGGAAGAAGGAAGCAAAGGTGACATAGCTGGCAGGGGCTACATCAGCAGACTCCATCTCATAGGTGATGTCACGGAGCCAGTCATCAGCATCCAGAGGCTGAGTTGAGCTGCGGTACACGGTTGGGTTGAGGCGCATGAAATCCTGCAGAGTCACTTGGGTTGGCTGCTGGTTCATATTGGGGCGAGGAAACTGAGCCATAATATTCTCCATGAACTGACGGTTCAGCTCAAACTGTTGCATCATCCCAGCCATGTACTCAGGCGGTGGTGGGGCGTTGCCACCACGACCACCTGGTCTAACCATCCTGCTAATATATAACAGGGGTAGTTCAGTATTGAGAAATTTGCAAAGACGAGAATCATTCATGATGAAACATGCATGACGAAAGCAGCACGATAGATACTACATAGTAGTCGGCATATCTTACAAAAGAGATCATGCATGGAGTTCGTTACACAGAGTTTGGTACATAGACTAAGACATCATAGGCGGCACGCAGGCTCGCGACGAATGCATTTAACACTAACAAGCAAGTCTACATCAGTCCCACGCGGTACTGCGGAGGTAGGTGTAGCCTGAAAGCTGGTAGTGTGGCATCGGGTACACCACGTCGGCAACCTGGGGTCCGCGGGTACTCTGGTGCAGAACCTGACGCTCAAGTGGCAGAAGAGGACCAAGTGCGGGAGAGTAGCCTCCCACATCTGGCCAACCGACGCCCTGAGGCATCACGGTCCTGGCAGGGTAGACCGCAGAACGCGACAGATCACCAGATCGGACAGAGGGGTGCAACAGCGTCAGAGCACGATACAGGTGCTGACGGGTGGTGTACAACTCGTGGCGAAGAGCTCGGTTAGCTCTATCCAGCCCATCAGCATGCAGAACCAGGTTCTGATGGTAGAAGGGCTCTCGGGTGACGGTGGAGTAGGCAGCGGTGTAGTATCCCTCCGCACCAACATCGGATGCGATAGCAATGTGCCTGAAGGGGGAGGTGTCCAACTCCTGATACTCTCCACGAAGACGTGTCAGAGCAGCATAAGCAGCATCGTGGACCGCCATATCGATAGTCACTCCAACACCATGAGCAGTGTGCAGCACGGTAGTGGAGTCATACTCCCGAGAGTAGAGGTGGACGATGGCACGGTACTGCTCCTGGTTGAAGTCCTGATACTCCTCATAGACGGTGTACTCAGGGTGCCAGCGATAACCCAGATAGGTCATCATCTCAACTAACACAGCAGGTGATCCTGAGGCACCAATGGCCGTCGTGTGGCGCACGACCTGCCTCGTGGGTTCCATCTGAAAACAAAGATGTTTTCACAGGAGTCAAATGACAATGTGGATAATGTTCAAGTACTACTCTAAAGAATAACTAGGGCTTATCCAACTTTGGGGTGAACGTGGTCACGGGATCCTAGTGTTAGAGTTAGTAAAATCGTTTAACCCGAGTAGAAGAGGGTTCAGAGTCCCAGAGTAAGGATCGAGGAGTAAAAGATCCTAATACCACCCAGATGGCAACGTGGGCCCGTAAGGCACACAACCATGTTAGTAAAAGGGTTTTGTAATGTCTAGACTCGACTTCGGCCAAGGAGTGTGGAAGGGGGATTCCTACAGGCAGTCGGCTCTGATACCAACTGGTGACGCCCCCGATTCAATCGTACACTAATCATACACGCAAACGTGTACGATCAAGATCAGGGACTCACGGGAAGATATCACAACACAACTCTACAAATAAAATAAGTCATACAAGCATCATATTACAAGCCAGGGGCCTCGAGGGCTCGAATACAAGAGCTCGATCATAGACGAGTCAGCGGAAGCAGCAATATCTGAGTACAGACATAAGTTAAACAAGTTTGCCTTAAGAAGGCTAGCACAAACTGGGATACAGATCGAAAGAGGCGCAGGCCTCCTGCCTGGGATCCTCCTAACTACTGCTGGTCGTCGTCAGCGGGCATCACGTAGTAGTAGGCACCTCTGGTGTAGTAGGAGTCGTCGTCGACGGTGGCGTCTGGCTCCTGGGCTCCAACATCTAGTTGCGACAACCAGGAAGAAAGGAAAGGGGGAAAAAGGGGGAGAAAGCAACCGTGAGTACTCATCCAAAGTACTCGCAAGCAAGGAGCTACACTACATATGTATGCATTGGTATCAACTGGAATAAGGCTAATATATGTGGGCTGGACTGCAGAAAGCCGGAATAAGAGGGGGATAGCTAGTCCTTTCGAAGACTACGCTTCTAGCAGCCTCCGTCTTGCAGCATGTAGAAGAGAGTAGACTGAAGTCCTCCAAGTATCATCGCATAGCATAACCCTAACCGATGATCCTCCCCTCGTCGCCCTGTGAGAGAGAGACCACCGGTTGTATCTGGCACTTGGAAGGGTGTGTTTTATTAAGTATCCGGTTCTAGTTGTCATAAGGTCAAGGTACAACTCCAAGTCGTCCTGTTACCGAAGATCACGGCTATTCGAATAGATTAACTTCCCTGCAGGGGTGCACCACATACCCCAACACGCTTGATCCCATTTGGCCGGACACACTTTCCTGGGTCATGCCCGGCCTCGGAAGATCAACACGTCGCAGCCCCACCTAGGCACAACAGAGAGGTCAGCACGCCGGTCTAAACCTAAGCGCACAGGGGTCTGGGCCCATCGCCCTTAGCGCACCTGCACGTTGCGTACGCGGCCGGAAGCAGAACTAGCCCCCTTAATACAAGAGCAGGCTTACGTTCCAATCTGGCGCGCGCCACTCAGTCGCTGACGTCACGAAGGCTTCGGCTGATACCACAACGCCGGGATACCCATAACTACTCCCGCGTAGATGGTTAGTGCGTATAGACCAAATGGCCAAACTCAGATCAAATACCCAGATCTCGTTAAGCGTGTTAAGTATCCGCGAACGTCGACCAGGGCCAGGCCCACCTCTCTCCTAGGTGGTCGGAACCTACCCTGTCGCTCCGCCTCAAAGATCCACTCGCGGGTGCTCCTCAAGCCGACCCGTCTTTAGTCACCACATGTATCATGTATAAAGTATATAGTATATACCCGTGATCAACTCCCGAGTGATCACGGCCCGATAGTATAGCATGGCAAACGGACAAGGATGTAGGGCCACTGATGAAAAACTAGCATCCTATACTAAGCAATTGGGATTGCAGGTAAAGGTAACAACAGTAGTAGCAAGGACAGGCTATGCATCAGTATAGGATTAACGGGAAGCAGTAACATGCTACACTACTCTAATGCAAGCAGTATAGAGAAGAGTAGGCGATATCTGGTGATCAAAGGGGGGGCTTGCCTGGTTGCTCTGGCAAGAGAGAAGGGTCGTCAACTCCGTAGTCGTACTGGGTAGCAACGGCGTCGGCCTCGGTGTCTATCGAGAGAAGTGGGGGGAGAAACAATAAATATATAAGCAAGCATATGCATAGTGATGCATGACATGACAAGTAATGACGTTAGAGGTGCCCTAACGCGGTAGTAGGTGATACCGGTGAAGGGGGATGACATCCGGGAAAGTATCCCCGGTGTTTCGCGTTTTCGGGCAGAGGAGCCGGAGGTGAAATGTTGCAGGTTCACTATGCTAGGGACGCGTGGCGGGCGAATGGGCTGCGTATCCGAATTCGTCTCGTCGTTCTGAGCAACTTTCATGTACAAAGTTTTTCCATCCGGGCTACGGTTTATTTTATATTAATTTTAAAAGATTTAAATCATTTTTAGGATTTATTTAATTAATTTAATCAACATTATCCAGAATAGTGTCTGCTGATGTCATCGTGATGTCAGCATGACGTCAGTAGTTGACTTGGTCAACCTGACAGGTGGGTCCCGTTCGTCATACTCTGTTTTAATTAACTAACACTTAATTAGATTAATTAGTGATTAGGTTAATCTAATTATAATTAATTAACTTAATTAATTCCTTAATTAATTAATTAATTAATTATTTTTATTATTATATATATTTTTTAATTCTTTTCTATGATTAATTCTCCTTTTTTTAACGTTCTATGGGGTGGGCCCCCTTTGTCATAGGCCCAGGGGGGGCTAGCGGGCACAGGGCGTTGCGGCGCCCGACTGGGCGTTCGCCCAAATCGACGGGCGAGGAGGATCGGGGCATGGCCGGGCGGAGGGCGACGCCGTCCGGGGCAAGACGAGGCCGGCGCGGGCGGAGGCACGCCGGTCAGGGCGAGTGCGCGCGAGACGGAGAGAGAGGGAGGGCCGGGGTCGAGGGCGCGGTCGGTGGTGCCGGTGCACGTGGCCGAGGTGACCAGGGGGGGAAGGGCGCGGCGGCCACGGCAGGGGAACCGCACGGGGAAGCGGGGAGGGGCCGGGGGCGGGACGGCCCGGCGCGGGCGACGGTGGCGCCGGAGCGCGTCGAGCGGCGACGGCCGAGGCGACCTAGGGGGAGAGGAGGGCGAAGGGGGAAGCTCACGGGGGGGGGGGGGGGGAGTAGGGCAACGGGGCAGTGGGCTCGGGGGCGGTCGGGGAAGACCGGCGAGGAGGAGGACGAGGAGGCGTTCGGCGGCGACGGGCGAGGCTGCGGCTCCAGGTGGGGTCGCGTGAGGGAGAGGAGAGGCGCGGAGGAGGCCGGGGTGGATCCCCTCGATCCAGATCAAGAGGAGGCAGAGGGAGACCGGCGAGGTTGTTCCGACGAGGGGGGCTCCTGGCGTGGAATCCGGGCGGCGGCGGCGAACGCCCCCGATCCGATCTGGATCGGGGAGGGGGCAGGGGGGAGTGGAGCGAGGGGGGGGGGGAAGTGGGGCGACTGGGGGCGACGGGGTGGGGTTAGGGTTTCGGGGGTGTGGGGTTATGGGGGAGTGGGGGCCGGTCTGGGCCAGTGGGCTGGTCCAGTTGGGCCACGGCCCAGGGAGAGGGTTCTTTCACTTCTCTCTTCTTTTTTTTAGCTTTAGGTTTTAGCTTTTCTGTTTTGTATTTTCTCTTTTGTATTTACTTTCTTTTCTGTTTTTAAATCATTTTAAATTATCTAGACATTTTATAAAAATGTGTTTGCTTTATTATAATTACCCTTGTAATATTCGGCACCCACCGAACATTTTTGTTTCAACTTTCAAAAACTTTTATTGTTGACATTAATTTAGATTTGAATTCGACGCGGTTTGATCTAACGAAAGCCTAGCAACAGTAACCGAGGTGACGTGGCACGATTAGCGTGGAATTACTGTAGCAAGATTATCCGGGCGTTA